>NC_140230.1:3797323-3941923 GCF_951802725.1 Rutilus rutilus | reverse complement strand
ATGCTGGCTGTGTGAAGGTTACAATGTGTGAAAAAGAAGGACAACTAAATATCTAAAAGCCTCTGATTTGAGGGTTTTCCACTTTTCAAGGTTTAATTTGATCTAAATTGCTGTCAGATTTCCTCTTTAGCTTCAACATCACTTATCTCAGTGCCCTCGTGATAACATTGTTGAAAATCAATATGTTAGTCATTCCTACAAAAGGACAAACCAAACAACTCAATAACAAAGGCACTGTTTGAGACGTGACACTGGCAGAAAAGTTTTCCTCACAGATGAGAGAGCAATGTGCTGAAAACAATGAAACAACCATGTAATTTATTTAATGTGCATTTTTATATTGGTTGAATCAAAAAACATACTTGATTCATATTTTTTAAAAGACACCAGAATAAACAATTCAGTCTTTGAGGGAACTTTCCTGTCTTTATTTATATGTGTGGAAGGTAGTGGTAGTGGAAGGTCAAAAATTACACTAATGTATAAAATGGAGCAAGATAAAGAGCAGACTATACTGACTACTCATGAGGCACACAGGTTCGCTACCACGGAGGACAGGAGACGTGGATATGAATACAAAACACTTTGATTTTCACAACAATAATTATATGAAATGTATAAAAACAGTTGACTCGTGTGCACCAGACCAAAAATGAAAATAAAGAAAAGGAAGTTTCAGGCTGAGGCTTACCAGTAGGGCGGCTAGCTAAGCAGTGAGTATCCTAAGACCACACCACTCACCCGATTATACTCCACACAAACACACACACTCACACACGCTAAGTGAGGGAAACACACTCTGTGAAGGAAACACCACCACCAAAAGGGCAAGGACGGCTAGCTTCCCTACACCGGGGGCCTTCAGCTCCTGAAAGAAAAAAAAAAAGAAAAAACAATATATTTCGCAATTAGCCAACAGACACACATTTATCAACAATTTATAGTAGAACAAGTTCAAACCATAAAGGAGGTCAACAATTGTCGAGTTACTGGCCACAGAAGTTAGACAGACTGGTGTAGCCCAAGAGGTTTACACCAAATTGCCAGTAAAGCCTTGACACAAACAGTGGAGCAGCCAACTGCTATAAGAAGAAAAGGAAGAAACAAAACAAAAAACTAAATAAGTCAAACAACACGAAATGAAAACAACAATTAATTGGACTTCAAACTAATTAAATCACACGAAACAAATCCAAAAGTAATTAGTAAATAAAAACAGAAACTTGACAGATATCGCAGGGCTTTCACTAAGGCTACGTTACATTAATCCGGATACATTTGAAAACGGCGTTTTCGTTTGTAAACGCTCTCCGTCCACACTAGCGTTTTCAGGCGTTTTCGGACGTTTCAGTGTGGATGAGAAACTTTTGAAAAACGCCTGAAAACGCTAAATTCACCTTTACTGCGCATGCGTAAAACCCCACAAAAGATCACTGATATGATTCAGATGGAAAAATAAATAATGACGCTATCGCGCAATTCTTCTGACAGGATCATTTTATTTAGTAAAATATCGCACCATTCACTGATGCGGTCCAGGTCGCACGCAGTCACCATATGTTTGGTGTAAAACGCGACTGCTCTCATGTATTACCGCAGGACAGCAAATGTGAGTGTATTCTGTCATCTTTGCAGGACTGTGATATGAAGAATGTGCAATGTTGAATATTTTTAGCAACAGTGTGAAAGTGAATAGCACATACTGGTATAAACATGAATATCTATTGGTACAATATGCGTCACATGACTAAATTTACGTCATCGTTTTTAAATACCACCGGTTTCACAGTCCACACTACAACGTGAAAACATCCACTTTGGAGAGTGTTTTCATAAAGCTTCGTTTTCATTAATAAAAACGCCGTCTCAGTGTGGACGGAAGGCCAAACCGGAGAGAAAAATATACGTTTTCAAACGAAAACGTATTAGTGTGGACATGGCCTGAATACTTAAATCAAAACTGTAAACTTAACTAAACAAGAGATATTTGGTGTTCTCAGGTACAGAATATTACTCACTTTTCCCACAGTTAAGCACAGACCAAAGAAAGCAACCAAAATAATGAACAAACAAACTACTGGTGGCGATATAACAAAAGGTGGGGCTAATGTACACCATTAACGGCACGTCTCACGTTAAGTGATGGCTCTGAGACTAGCCACTCTTCACCTAGCATTAGCGTAAAGCTATCTACAAACAAACAAACTGAATTATTAATGCAAGACTGAATGTAGGCTAATTGCTAAATAACCATTTAACAGTATTATTACTACTTAGCTAAAAATGGAAAATTCAGCATTTAAAGCATTATATTGGTATAATATAATGTATGGTATAATCTCAGTATTTGAATAAAATAAAAAAATCTGAATTTAATAAAAAAAATAAATAAAAAAAAAATCATATCCTGATCAATATTCTCATATTGAAGTCTATGAAAACAAACATAGTGAATGTAACCTTGCCGTATCTATTATGTGCAAAAAAAGTCAAATCACATTACAATCTAAAAACAAAATAATGCTTTTTAAAGACGACGTTAAATTCACTAAACTAAAAATGAAAATAAATAAAAACAAAACTGCTATCATAAAATACACTTGTAGGCCTAGCACATTCACCAACAACAACAAATATTCAACAACAAATATTTTCGCAAAATATACTTATATTTTAGTGTTAATGTATATTTTAGTCAGAATTATTGCGCTCCTATTCTATTGCGCTCCGTCTGTTAGGCAGGCATGCACGCGGCGGCGCTCGTTCACGGAAGTTTAGCTTACAGAAGGCCCGTACACTCCTGACAGCAAAATGGAAATATTTGCTTGACTTTATAACATTTACAGATGGAGAATATGTCCGTGAAATGTAAGCTATGCATGGAGGAAATTATTGGATGTCACTTCAGCTTATAGATTATCAATAGAGGTATATTTGTCCCCACCAATCGCTGCACAAGTGAAGTTTACATATGATGACGAAAGCACGTTAGTGCGAGCCCTCCTGGAACCCATAGAGAATGCATTGCAGTGCCTGCAGTTTGAAAAAAAACGGAAATGGTAGTCTATGGGAACACTGGCGATTCTCAGCCAGAGTGAAATCGCCCAAAAAGAGGCGGTACTCCACAGAACGTGACATGACGCTGATTGGACAATATCCAGAGGCAGACAGTGACGGCTAGCGTAACTCTGTGGTTGAATCATGGGTTAAATGTGAATGTGATTTAAAAGTCCCTTTCGCACTTTGGTGGTGGTGCGTCGCCCTTATGAAGAAAACGCCCCTATGCAAACCGCAAATGTACAGGTGTTCCATCTAATCGTACACATGAGCTGCAAGACGATGGAAACATAGGTTACCCGGGGGTCACACCAGAACAAACATTAATCCGTTGGAATAGACATACCTGTGGTAAAAGACAGCCTGCACCCAAAAGCAAAGTCACACTAATCCTGACCATAACCTGGCTACAACAAATACACCCCCACTTTAATAGTGCATGTGCACTAGCGGCAACATTAGCCCAACAGCTAGGTACATACCTCCCGCAGACACACACACACACACACACACACACACACACGTGAGCGATCATAACAATGATGCATACACAGGTGGCCGGGGCCGGCTGCCAATAGGCTGTCACACCCATCATTCATGTGACAACCACAAATAATTGGGCGGGATCTAACCTGCCTTGCCACATATAGTACATACATTAAACATAGCAAATATGATGATATATCCAGCATTTAATGAGGAATCAATAAAGTTGTTTAAATTGCTTAAATGAAAGCATGGAAAGGCAATGGCATTTGAGTATTTCCTTAATGTTACAGCCATTGTTGCTCAATGCGATCGAAATGACGAGTCTATCAGGATTGAATTACACACTGCAGGCTGAGATTGTTTGCAGAGATAATGCACAATCATCCAATTTTCCATACCAATTCAACAACATGAGTAGACGTCCTATGAACATTCCACAAACAGAGCATTTGAGAATATGAAAGCCTGCTTTACCCTTCTCATTCCTACTGTTCATTCTAGAGGTTCATTGAGTATAGGAGCCTGCCGTTACACTCTCAATGGCCCAGGTTCAAGAAAGCTCACTCTCACTAAGCACAATTATGATGGTACTCAAGTCACTCAAGATGGAACTTTTTGAGACATTGCAACACTAGAAACACCCCTTACAGATGCTCAATCAGAAGAATTTATAAGAATATTTTAAATGCTAAAAAAATAGACCTCCTGTAGTTTTAGCAATTTCACAATTACAGTCCAGGATAAAAAAAAATATATATATATATTTTTTTTAAATCAGTATTATCAGGTAATCATCATAATTATCAAGTAATCATCATACTATAGATAGACCTTTTTTTTTTTTTTTTTTTTTTTTCTATCTATGGCAGTGGTGTCCAATCCTGCTCCTGGAGGGCCACTGTCCTGCAGAGTTCAGCTTCAACCCCAGTCAAACACACCAAGAACCAGCTACTCAAGGAGTTACTAAGCATACTAGAAACTTCCTGGCAGGTTTGTTGAAGCAATGAAGCAAGTTGGAGCTAAAGTCTGCAGGAGAGTGGCCCTCCAATACTAAGTTTGGACACCCTTCATCTACAATAAACCATTAAAAAAAAAAAAAATCTTCCAGCAGACATTGTTCATGAGAACTGGAGCAGTCCGATTATTGAAACAATCATTTATATAAGTTTTGGAATTACATGATCGGTCCGTGTCTGTGAGGACTCATAGAGAATGAAATGACTTTTAATGTTTTAAGTTGTCAAAACAAGGCAAAATTATTATGTTTTTCTATTATGTTAGTAATTATTATTAACAATGTTGTTGTTATTGATAAATACTTTTATTTTACAGTATGGTTTTAGTAATAATAATTTAAAGTAATTGTTATATAGTAATTTAATGGGTTGCATAAAACAACATTGTGAATGTGTCCTGAAGAAAAAAAAAAAAAAAAAAAACAGATAAATTGGGCAGCCCAATAGCCTGGCTAACGTCCACATGTTCCACATGTTCATTTTTTCGTATTTGAGGCGTGGTTTACGAATGCCCAGAGCCGTTTATTGGGCGCTATGAATGTCTATCAAATGCGCCTGTACGTAGCTCATAGCCAATCGCTTCAATTATACCAGATGACGTATGCAGAGTGACAGAAATACGACGAGGAAGAAGACGTTGGGTCAGAGATTTATTTGTACACGTTGGCGTTCAGCGAATATTGCCGTATGTGCAAGATAAACATGAGGGTAGAAGGTAACTTCACGTCTGATGCCATGTTGAATCCATAGATATAAGCAAACTGCTTCGGTGTCGTCATCGTCTTGCTACTCCCTCCCCATTCTGTGATTGGTTCCCTTTTTCAGGGGAAAATCTGGTCCATGGTGTCCAGACTGCCTAGCAGCGTGAATAAAATCGCGCTGCGAGCAAGGCAGGATGGGGAAACCCAGGCTAGCAGCCCAAGGCATAAGCATTGCAATCTTAGGCCCAAATTTACTACCATCTTGTGCCCTCACAAATCCTATTTTGGTGTGAAAAAACTACTGTCAGGATTTATGCAATGAAAAATTTGTGATGAAAGTCATGTATTTATTTTTATTTTTTTTGAAAATGTTT
This sequence comes from Rutilus rutilus, assembly GCF_951802725.1. Classification (NCBI taxonomy): domain Eukaryota; kingdom Metazoa; phylum Chordata; class Actinopteri; order Cypriniformes; family Leuciscidae; genus Rutilus; species Rutilus rutilus. The sequence goes on along the minus strand of NC_140230.1, from coordinate 3,936,286 downwards.
CTGACCTTATATGCATTTATAGGAGTTTCCTATTCAAACTCAGAGAGTTTGGTCGATTTTTCGCACATAGGTTTACTAAGACTTAAGTTTACGTGGGCCCTCTCCAGTCGACAACCAAGCGTCTACAGTCAACATTTAATTTTCTTTATACTCTAGCATTGCGTCTACAGCCAACAACCTGCTTCGAGTCGGATGACGTCTTGGGAATAAGATCTCTAGTTTCCTATAACTGATGCACAGCAGTAACTAGACAGACTCCAGACAATACCTTAGAATATTCTTTAATCACGGCCGGAGGATCTCAGGCCAGTTTCTGAGAGAATCCCACCAGCAAAAAGAATATAGCAGGTTTTATAGAATAGGAGCATGTTAAAGGTGACATGGATACATTACATAATTTTTCCACAATATGATTGGTTCTGTATAATTCAGAAAACTCTTCTGTTACTAGGTAAAAGCACTAGTAAGAATGTATTGATTACCTCACTTTGTTATTCAAAGTCATGAGTTTATATATTTAGACATTTGTCTAGTTAATTTCCCCTTTTGTTATATTCGGACATGATCAAGACACACACTGACTTTGGCTAAAGTGTTGGGCACATTTAGGTTTCAAAAGCACATAATTGTTAATCCTGGATTTGTTTTTTTTTTTTTTAAATAATCACAAAAGTATCTAAATACAGCATGCAAGGTTTGCGGTAGTCAATTTACTGGTATTTTGCACCTTTGTGTAACACGCAAAAAAGCACGTCTTAACAAGTTTTGTGCATGACTTGCTATGATAATTAGTGATAGGAGGAGGAGCCACAGAGAACAGATTGCATGGAGGGACAGAAATTTCTCATTTGTTCATTTATTTGGAATGCCAGAGGAAGACGTCCAAACTCATACTGTGATCTGTCTGAAAACTCAATTCTCATTGACTGGAAGGTGTGCATTTACATCACTTAATGGACAGGTAGTTTATTCACAGTTCTAATGCGCTGCTTTGACACACACGCACAGGTCACGCACACACAGAAATTGGAGATTGAGCTGTGCACACAGAAACAATCAGGAGCACAGAAACGTATCATCGGTGCCACGCAACTTTTATAATAAAATAGCTTTGCTACTGAATCACTACATGATGTTTTATTAACAAAGCACGTTCAGATAATTAACACAAGTGGAGAGCACTCAGCAATCAATGGTAAGAGGTATATATACATTCAGCCGTCTCACCTCAATCCATTGACAGTTTAACAGCATCCCTCCACCACCCCTTCTCCACGCTTCTAGTCCTAACCACTTACATACGGGGGGAGTACTCTGTGTTCGGGCTGAACTCAAGCTCGGAGCCCTCCCCCCGGACAGCACGCCAAATACACATTCAACTTTACCCCCTCTAATTGTATGTAAGTATGAACTCGTGAAATTATATTTCTCAGCAAAGAATGGGTAACATCGCTTTTTTTGTGAAGTAATTAATTAAACTCACTGCTTCATTGTTAGTCTCTCTCTCTCTCTATATATATATATAATTAATTAATTCAAATAAATGTAGTCTTACCACACTACTTTATCTCTGTGTTTGATTTTAAACGGGCAGAATGTTAGATCTAACGAGATGCTGAAACTGATGAAAATAACCAACATTCCCTTTCTCATTCCCTTTTTTCCCTTTCTCACTTTCGACGTTTCAACAGCTGGACTCGCAGCACACATCAGCGGTCTCTCTCCAGCGTGCACAGATAAGTGCAGAGAGTAACCCTGAGTGCATCAGCACAGCCGCGTTCTGAAAGAGGCAAATATCCCTATTAAAGAGCAAATTCTTCTAAAAGGGCTACACAGCGGTTTGTGTCTTTTTTAAATATGCTGTTCCGGCCTTGTCCTTCTGGATGCAGGCAGTTTCTCTCCCCCTTAGACGAGCACGATCGCTGTCTGCACTGAGTGGGTCATGCCCATACTGAAACCGCGTTCGTGATTGTGTCATGCTCTCACAGCGACAGCATGATTGGTTCCTGGGTTCAGAGAGTGACATTGCGCCATGCTCAGCCTCACTGACATTTTCAAGGAGATCCTGAAGTCGTAGAAGGCACATTTTTCTGCCAGAAAATGCTTAACAGACTCCTGCGTTCTTACTACCCTCAATGGTGGGGAGGCACGGGGGTTCGCGGACGTTCGGAATCAGCCCGAAGCTCCCATCCAAAGCTTGCAAATTTACCTAATCTTTCCTGACGAGGGTTTACAAAACTGCTGGCCAGGCCCCCCACTTCGGTTACTCCGGATATCATTCCATTGGTGCCGCTCGTACGGAGTTTGGACACGTGGCTATCGCTGTCCAGCCTGTTGCACTGGCTTATCAGAACGATCAGTTTCGGCAACACAATTCTTCAGGCGTCCACCCAGGGTCAGTGGAGTGCTTTCCACCTCAGTACGAGGTGAGAACGCTCCTGTCCTTTGGGCAGAGATTGCTGTCCTACTGGTAAAGGACGTGATAGACCCTGTCCATCCAGCCAAGATTTTACAGGCCCTACTTCATCATACCAAAGAAAGGTGGTGGGTTGTACAAGGAGGCAGGCCCTGTACAAGCTTCCATTAGAAATGATCACCCAGAAACACATCTTTTCACTTGTTCAACATCATGATTGGTTCGCGACAATAGACCTGAAAGATGCATACTTTTTTGTGTCTCGATCCTTCCATGGCACAGACTGTTTCTACGGTTCACCTTCGAAGGTCTTGCATATCAGTACACGGTCCTTCCCTTCGGGCTGTAACTGTCTCCTCACGTCTTTACGAAGGTCGCAGAGGCTGCTCTTGCCCCGCAAAGGGAGGTGGGGATTTGCATGCTCTACTATCTCAATGACTGGCTAATCCTAGCTCACTCGCGAGAGTTGCTGTGTGCACACAGGGCCTTGAGCACCTAGCCTGATTGAGACTTCAGGTCAACTGGGAGAAGAGCAAGCTCTCCCCCGTGCAGTGCATCTCTTTTCTCTGTGTGGAGTTGGATTCAATTGCCATGACAGCACGTCTTTCTAAAGACCGTGCACAGTCAGTGCTGGACTGCTTGAGACTGTTCAAGCACAAAAGAACGGTCCCACTGAAGTATTTTCAGAGGCTCATGTGGCATATTGCTTCATTGTCCATAGTCACACTGATGGGGTTGATGCATATGGCTTCAGGCTTCAAAAAAACTTCTTGAGAAAAATCAGAGGAGGCCGATGGCTCGAGTGACCTCACCCTAAAGGTGAGAAGGTCTCCTTGAAAGGGACACCTAAGGTCATTACCCTGGGCATTGGTAGGTCGCGATTTAGCGTAGTTGCACTTGCTGTTGGCTAGTATAGGGACCCCTACTGTTGGTTTTTCGACACAACGTCTAAAGTGACCGACAGAAAGATAACATCACACTTACTGGTGTAATCCTAAAAAGGGAGACGTTGTGTCCCTCCTGCCACAACTTGAACTGCTTCTGAGGGGTTGAGATGCTATTGAGACTGGAAGGCTGGAAAAACTGGAACAGATGGCAACTCTCTGAGAGAACAAAGGAAATTAACATTTGAACTCTCTCTTGTGAAACTAGCACCATCATTCAAGACACAATCATACTTGAGTTGACCACCTCCCAATTTACACATCATTCCCTTCACCCATCCCCACCAAAATTCACCCAATAATCTATATGGTTTAATGTGAATAATTATCTTACAGTATTAAAAAATTTTGGTATCATTTGAAATGTCTCAATGCAACTGGTACAAAGGTCTCATTCCCAAAGAAGTAAAACAAAAGGTAATAAGGTTTTTAAGAGTTTAGAGATAACTGCCACACAAAGGAGGGTGGGTCTCCAGGCAAGCAGCCTCCGGTTCTCAAAGGTGTAAGCTCAATGTAAATTCCCATTGTTAGCAAATGTTTCCATGTGAATCAACTTCTGCCTCCAGTAAGTCTGGGACGGTGATTAATGTAAATTGCCACTGTGAACTCATGTTTACATTTGAAAAGAGGTTTCTGCCTTGGTCTGTCTATATAAAGAAATGCAACGAGAAGGATCAGGGCAATTCTGTACCTCAGATCAGCCTGTGAATGCTGAGAGTCGCCGAGACTCTTGATAATACCTAGAATATCAAAATCGACTGCTGGCGGTTATCCTTTTCCTATTTAGCACCAAAACTTTGGAACAATCTCCCTAACATTGTCCGTAAAGCAGACACACACTGTCAGTTTAAATCTAGACTAAAAACACATCTCTTTGGCCTAGCATACACACATTACACATTATAGACATCTATAATTCAATGTTTGGCTGCATAGATTAAGTCAGCCAAAATCGGGAACACTCCCCATAAATCCTGATGTACTTGTAGCGCGTGGCTCGTTTTCTAGATCTTATAAATTCCGATTATGGACCAGATTCAGAAGATCTTCGGGTCGACTCACTGAAGCAAAACTAGCAAAATATATATTAATAACAAATTCAAATGAACAAAATCACTCAAGACTACTGGACTGCAATTAATTATATAAAAGGTAAGTATATTTTTTCTCTTTGTTGGTTATCGGAATGATTATAGAAATGAAATAAAATAAAACAATTAAATGACAGAAATATACAGTATTTCAATTAAATGACATGTACCAGAGAAACACAATCAGAATTTCCCAATGTCACTCTTCTAAATCTCAACCTCAATATTTCAATTTCAGATTCAACAGTTGTTGTCTCAATTGCAAAAATAAGAAATTAGAATGTTCATCAAAATGGAAACAGTTCAGTCCATGAAGAAGAAAAAAACTTGAATTCTTGTCTTCAGGAAAATCCAGGTAAATTGGAAAAATATACAATGTGTGTAGTTCTGTCCTACCCACTCAGAAACTTTGTTTCTCACAACACTTTTTACAGGTTTCCAGGGACGAAGTGATGGGATGGCTCGCCAGTCCAACCAAGGATAGGAAATCCACAGCAGGACAGAAATCACGGAATCGGAATCGGAACCTCAGCAGCAATTCAGGAACTCTCAACAGAGAATTAGATCAAAGAAAAGAAAAAAATATACCAAAGCAAAAAACCCGGCCAAGGAGAAATATGGATCAAGGAACAAAAGAAAAGCAATTTCCCAAAGGAAAGATTCGAAAATTTCTCCTCTCTCTTCAGTAACTTATAGTTTCTGCACGGCGCGCTCAATTTTCACGAGGCACTTTACACACGCGAGCTCTCTAAAGAACCAGTAACTCATAAATCTACTGTGCTTGTTAATAACTTACTGCTAAATTATCACAGTTTATTCTTTCTTAACTCACTCAATTGATTTAATATCACTCGTATCGGGTCCTTCTACTTCCAGTGGAAGAAACAGGTTTTGGGTTCGACAGAATTCTGGTTTCAATCTCGAAGGACCTTTCAGGAGCATAATGGTCAACTGGATCATAGTCTGACTCTGAACACTCGCTCACACTCTCAAACTCCTTAGGTTCCTCAGCACATCTGGCTCTGGTTCTGGGTTTACGAATTACTTTCCTCTCAACAGGCTCATCAGGTGTCGACAGGAATCCACAGGGCAACAGCAGATCCCTGTGCAGAGTCCTCAGAGGTCCATTCTTTCTTTCTGGAGTCACCGTGTAAACAGGTAAATCTCCTGCCTTCTTGATTACAATGTAAACGTCAGGCTCCCACTTGTCTGCTAACTTGTGTTTTCCTCTCAGGCGGACGTTTTTCACCAATACACGATCACCAACTTCAAGGGTAGAGACAGTAACACGCTTGTCATACCTCCTCTTGTTTCGTCCTGCTACCTTTTCAGCATTTGTCATTGCAACCTTGTAACTTTCTTCAAGTCGCTTCTTGAGACCTTGTACGTACTGAGAATGGGATTCAGATGGACCATCAACTGGCAACCCAAACGCCAGGTCAACCGGTAGTCGTGGTTGTCTCCCAAACATTAGTTCGTACGGGGAGAATCCAGTCACATCACTCTTAGTGCAATTATAAGCATGGACAAGTGGTTTGACATAATCTTTCCATTTTGACTTTTCTTTGTTGCTCAAAGTTCCCAACATTTGTAGCAGCGTCCGATTGAAACGTTCAACTGGATTGCCTCTCGGGTGATATGGAGTAGTTCTAGTCTTGGATATCCCAGCACATTTACACAGTTCCTTAATTGTGCGAGACTCAAAATCAGTGCCTTGATCACTGTGAAGCTTTTCTGGGAACCCGTAATGCACCAGAAAATTGTCCCATAGACACTTGGCTACTGTCTGAGCTTTCTGGTTCCGCGTTGGCACAGCAACAGCATATTTAGTGAAATGGTCAGTGATCACCAGGATATCTTTTGTGTTACTCAGGTCAGGTTCTACCGAAAGGAAATCCATGCAAACTAGCTCTAACGGTCTGCTAGTCTTGATGTTCACCAATGGTGCAGCTTTTTCTGGCAGAGTCTTTCGTCGAACACAACGCTCACAGGTTTTGACCTTCTTTTCTACTGCTGCGGCCATTTTAGGCCAGAAGAACCTTGATCGTACAAGATCGAGAGTCCGTTCGATTCCCATATGACCCATTTCATTGTGGAGCTCCCTTAAGACAGTGGAACGAAAATAAGCAGGTAATGCTAGCTGGTACGACAAAGCTCCTTGCTTTTGAATTCTCCTGAAGAGTACTCCATTTCTCAACTCCAACCGGCTCCACTCTTTGAACCATGGAATTAATTCAGGTGGACTGGTCTTGAAACAGGGCTTGTCATTTAATTCCAACTGTCTGATAACTACTCCAATTTCCGAATCCATTCTCTGTCTTCTTTTCAGTTCTTCTTCAGACAAATGGGAAATCTCTGTACATTGGTAATTATCCTCTTGTTGGAAAGCTTGTGGTAAAGCATCCACATCTATAGCAAGGGATTCTACTAAAGTCACTGGAAGATGACAGGATTCAGGCTGACCATTCAATTGACCAAGATGATGACGTTCACAGATAGCTTCTATGGCTTCGGCAGAAACGACCTGCGAGGTGTCTTCGGTTAGGTGTTGGTGAGTAAATTGTCTAATCCTTTCCATTTCTTTTTGTGTTTCCAGGTCATCTGGAACTTCCTCCTGTGGTCTTCGGGATAACCCATCTGCATCCTGGTTTCTACTCCCAGCTCGGTACTGTATCTTAAATGTGAATGTTGACAGACTTGACAACCACCTATAACTGGTGGCATCTAACTTGGCGGAAGACAAGATATAAGTCAATGGGTTGCTGTCAGTTATCACAGTAAAAGTAGCCCCATACAAATAGTCATTGAATTTAGTGGTCACCGCCCATTTCAATGCCAGAAACTCCAATTTGTGGGCGGGGTACCTTACTTCACTCCTGGTAAGTCCTCGACTTGCATATGCGATGACTCTCATCTGTCCGTCTTGCTCTTGGTATAATGCTGCACCAAGCCCGGTGGTACTGGCGTCCGTGTGCAACACAAACGGGAATTTGGGGTCGGCAAATCCCAATACTGGAGCAGAAGTGAGTTTCGTAATGACATCATCAAAGGCTCTTTGACATTCTGGCGTCCATCTTTCACCAAACTGTTCCTTCGGACTGAAATACTGTTTTGCTTCGTCTGTCTTTTTCTTGCGGCCTTTCTGTAATGGAGGATACCCAGCAGTGAGATCATTAAGAGGCTTCACTATTTTCGAATAATCTTGCACAAACCTTCGGTAATAACCAGAGAATCCGAGAAAAGCTCTGAGCTCCTTAAGCGTTTTCGGCCTTGGCCAGGTTTTGAGGGCTTCCACTTTCGCTGGATCAGTCTCAACTCCACTCTGCGAAACTATGTGGCCTAAGTACTTGACAGAGGTTTGGCAGAACTTGCACTTCTCAGGTGAAAGCTTTAGCTTGAACTCACGCAACCTTTTGAGCACTTCTTTCAGACGAGCTTCATGTTCTTCCAGAGTTCTTGAGAAGACTATCAGATCGTCAATGAACACAAGCACTTCCTTCCGATTGAGATCTCCCATACAACGTTCCATCAACCGTTGAAACGTGCTAGGTGCGTTCGTGATTCCTTGTGGCATCCTATTAAATTCCCAGAAACCTAATGGGCATACGAAAGCGGTCTTCTGCTTATCAGACTCTTCCATTTCAATTTGATAGTAGCCCGACTTAAGGTCGAGGACTGAAAACCATCTTGATCCGGTCAAGACTGAGAAAGCTTCTTCCAGGTTAGGAAGGGCGTATGCATCCTTGATTGTCTGAGAGTTTAATTTCCTGAAATCTATACATAATCGCACAGAGTTGTTCTTTTTTCGTACCACAACTATAGGAGATGAGAATGGAGACTCTGACTCTCTGATAACTCCAGCTTCAAGAAGCTCTTGGAGATGCTGCCTGACTGCATCCACGTCTTGGGGGTGAATTGGTCTGGCTCTGTGCTTGAATGGTGTGTCATCACTAAGCTTTATCCGATGTTTCACTTGGTCAGTGTGTCCGTAGTCCAGATCATGTAACGCAAACACATCAGGCATGGAATTCAACAGTGATGTTATTCTCTCTTTCCAATCTGACGATAGTGGAGAATCTCCAAAGTCAATTGGAATCTTTGACAGACTTGGCTCCATCTTTTCACTTCCAGCATCCACTTTGGAAAACTCTTTTTCCATCACTCGCTGGACTGCATGGACTTCAGCGATCACAGTCTTCGGGGGAATCACTAGGTCAGTTTGAGTGTCATTCCTCACTACTACTGGTAACTGAGCAAAGCGTTGCCTTGAAGGTAGACTGTGCAGACTGCTTGCCACCAAAAGACCACCAGGTAAGGGAGACGTTGTAGGTGGCTCCACTGACACCCATTTTTCAAAGAGAGGGCCTTTCACATGAATTAGTCCATCCAGAACTACAGTGCACCCTGCCGGTACAACCTCTTGTTGATTCCCTTTCAACTTCACACATCCCACAGTTCCACTGGAAGCATGCAATTTCCTCTTCTTCAGCACATTTATAACAGCTTGATAGCCATAACAAAGTGACTTGATAGCACGCGTGCCCCTTTGAGTGCAATCGGCATATAACACATCAAGCGAGTTGGTACCAATTAGAATCTGTGGAATGTTTGTCAGGTCTGGGACTATTAGAGCTAGCGTCGGGACCTCGGCTTCCACCCCCAGGAAACTTTCGGGAAACTTTAAGTTGAGCTCGACATAACCCAAATAGGGTACGGCTTGTCCGTTGGCTCCCTCTACTTCAAGAAGATGCTCCAATGATTTCATGGGGTGCTTGCACAGATATTTAGCATAGTATGACTTAGGAATGGTTGTCACCTGCGACCCGGTATCTAGAAGGCAGTTCACTTCTCTCCCTTCAATTTGGATTCTGGCGGTGCACCTGGTCCCTACTAATCCAGTAGGTAATTCACGACGTGGAGATTCATGAACATGCTGATGCAACAGATATTCATTCCTCTTAGGGCATTGTTCTCTTCTTCCCGTCTCTGTCCGCCCCGCAACTGAGACGGATTTCAGTTTAAATGCTTAGTGTTGGAGACGTTCTGCAGATCCCATTTGATTTGTCGCTCTCTTAACTCATGGCGTTTCTCTTCAACCTTGCGAGGGTTTGGGTCATTTTCGCAGTTAACAGCGAGATGTCCATCCTCTCCACAATGGAAACAATAACCAGGACGGGGTCTGCTGTGCGGTTGCCAGGTGGGTCTTGCATCCTTGTTCACCTCAGGTTCCATTGGCTTGGGTCGGTATTTTGCAGGGAAGGTGCTCAAAGCTGGAGACTCTTGATACTCCCCTTGAACTCTTGGGACGAGATGAGCTTGAAGCTCAGCTATCTTCTGCCTTAATTCAGAGAATTCTTCCACAGTAGGACTGGTCTTTTCTTTACGAACTAGCTCTGGTTTCATTGCGGAGATCTGGGCTTGGAGTTTTGCAACCTCCTTCTTCAGGGTTTCGACTTCAGACTTTTCAGCTTTGCTTTTGGACTTGGCTGACTTCGGCTTTTCACTTGACTGGCCTGGCACCTCGTCAGTGGAATCTTCAGATACATCGCTGCAGTACACAAACTGTTGGTGAGTCGCTGTCCGTAACTTAAGTGGAATAGGAGCTTGTCTGTTTAATCCGAGATGCTTTCTCATCCTTTCTTCTTTTAGGGTCTGCTTGTCTTCTGCAGTACGGATGAGAACCACAAGTTCAGCGAAAGAAGGGGATGTGACTCTCTTTCCTTCCAGCTGCAAATCCGTGATTAAGCTGTTGTCCCAGCAACCTCTGCAAAATTGCTTGAGGAGACAACGGTTCCGTTCAGCTGCAGCAACACCACCTCGTCTGATCGCAGCACTCAGCATCACATGAAGACGGTGAAGGTAAGTGGAGGGTTTTTCTCCTTGATTTTGCAGGGCACCAATGAACTTTGCAAACAATTCATCTCCGTCCTCCACTGAGCCATATACAGATTCCAACAGCTCCAAACACTCTGATGGCAAGGCATATGGACCGATGTGCTTGACGACATCCGAGGCTGGAGGCAGCAGACTGTCGAGAATCTTCCCAGTCTTGTGTAAATCAGAGATAGACTTATCGTTCAATAGGAAATCCACACTCGCACGCCAGGTGTCGAAATCTGGTTCATGGCTTGGACGAGGGCTTCTTCCTGAAAAGGCTTTGAGACGAAAGGCAACATGTGGAGACGACAGGGAATCACTGGTCCTTACTACATGCTCCATCACTACTCGTTGAATTCCAGGTGGATTCAAAGCACTGGTAGGTATGTTCAAAGACATGGTCTCAGCAACACTGGCATTAGGGCTCCTCATATGGTAAGGTGACTTTACCGGTGTGCTCTCCTTGGCTGGGTTTTCATGTCCTTGGGTTGGAACACTCAGTAATGGTGAGATCTCTGGTGAGGACATTACTGTTGTTTCTGCTTGCCCCTGTTGCACATTAGCAGATGGTTGGTGTTCTTGATTCAAGTGTGGAGGGGTACTCACATGCATACCGCTGTCATTTGCAGGCTGTTCTTTTTCTGGAAACATCAACGCAGATATCTTCTGCAGCTCGCACTGAAGCACTTCCTGCACAGTTCTTCCACTGCCTCTGGCGATGGCCTTCAATTCTTCCAGGTACTCTTCAGTGATGTTTCCACCCATTTCAGAAGTGTACACACTACTCAGGCTACGTACCTGGAACACAACATTAGCATCTAGTGTGCTTCTGATAGTCAAAGGCAGTGAGGATTCTAAATTATGCATGGCAGACTCGTGTGAGAATTCCACAATAGCACTGTGGTGATACTCTGACTTGGGATCGTCAATGATTACGTTGCGTTTGATGGACCCATATTTCATCAGGCAGTCTTCTATTTCTAAATCTGGGTCAGAAAGTGTTAAGCCACTTACAATGACTGCTTTCTGGACGGTAATGTTCTCACGTTTCACTATTTCCATATCTGCCTGTTTAACTGATTTCCTATAGAGCGAGGGGGGTTATTTTTCTTACTTTTCACTTAAGCTCTTTATTGTCTATTTGTGATTATCAAGTTTGAACTTTTACACTTTGCTGCAATTTTGCTCCTGGCTGGCTCTCGCCAAGTTTTGAATGTAGCGCGTGGCTCGTTTTCTAGATCTTATAAATTCCGATTATGGACCAGATTCAGAAGATCTTCGGGTCGACTCACTGAAGCAAAACTAGCAAAATATATATTAATAACAAATTCAAATGAACAAAATCACTCAAGACTACTGGACTGCAATTAATTATATAAAAGGTAAGTATATTTTTTCTCTTTGTTGGTTATCGGAATGATTATAGAAATGAAATAAAATAAAACAATTAAATGACAGAAATATACAGTATTTCAATTAAATGACATGTACCAGAGAAACACAATCAGAATTTCCCAATGTCACTCTTCTAAATCTCAACCTCAATATTTCAATTTCAGATTCAACAGTTGTTGTCTCAATTGCAAAAATAAGAAATTAGAATGTTCATCAAAATGGAAACAGTTCAGTCCATGAAGAAGAAAAAAACTTGAATTCTTGTCTTCAGGAAAATCCAGGTAAATTGGAAAAATATACAATGTGTGTAGTTCTGTCCTACCCACTCAGAAACTTTGTTTCTCACAACACTTTTTACAGGTTTCCAGGGACGAAGTGATGGGATGGCTCGCCAGTCCAACCAAGGATAGGAAATCCACAGCAGGACAGAAATCACGGAATCGGAATCGGAACCTCAGCAGCAATTCAGGAACTCTCAACAGAGAATTAGATCAAAGAAAAGAAAAAAATATACCAAAGCAAAAAACCCGGCCAAGGAGAAATATGGATCAAGGAACAAAAGAAAAGCAATTTCCCAAAGGAAAGATTCGAAAATTTCTCCTCTCTCTTCAGTAACTTATAGTTTCTGCACGGCGCGCTCAATTTTCACGAGGCACTTTACACACGCGAGCTCTCTAAAGAACCAGTAACTCATAAATCTACTGTGCTTGTTAATAACTTACTGCTAAATTATCACAGTTTATTCTTTCTTAACTCACTCAATTGATTTAATATCACTCGTATCGTTCACAATCTCTTATCTCCGGTCGCGTCTCAGCTTGATACCGATCTTTCTCTGGAAACTTTTTCTCAACTGAGGGCGGGGCTAACCTTTCACCTCACCAATCAAATTAATTCAGAAACATTTTTCTATTCTTTGAATTATTTATAATAAAATAAATACAATTTATTTCTTATTCTTCTCTTACTATTAGTTTCATAGCGATATGAATAAACTAATACTAATTATAATTACTAGTGACCCAAATTAATGTACTGGGTTACATACTTGTTACTTGTTTATTGAGGTTTGATTTGTAAAGAAGGACTACATGCCTGCACACATATACAGTATATTCAAACGCGCATACCTTTGGAATGAACACGTAATGCGCATGTACGTGACGTCTGCGTTTTCGCGGGTTTGCGTTTTTGAGGTTTGCGCAGAGTTTTGTGCGGATGGGCGGCCGGAGTGTGTTAAGGGTTTTCCTGTTAGAACGGTGTTGTGTTAGCGGGCCCTAAGTTAATAACTAATGATCTTCGCAACGGAAGTGAATCAATCAATCAAAACTAACTTTAGCTGGACAATAACTTTATCCTAGAGCTGTTATAAAGCCTAAACAATCTGATACAGTAATTTCCTATTATCACTGTAAAGCTCCTTTGAAACAATCCATATTGTTAAAAGCACTATATAAATTAAGGTGACTTGACTTGACTTGGATCCAGGCGGTATCCAGACCAGATGGAGGACCTGCGCCTAGACACGACCACAACGCATGATGTAGTCAGCCTGATCCGGGCCGTATCCAGACCAGATGAACACAATTAATAACTTTTTTTTTCACTGAACTTATTTAAGCTGGACTGTGACGCTATTTTCTTCTGGAAACAAACTTTTTTGCATTATTTTCTTGTTGTCTCTGTAAAGGTGCTTTGAAACAATCTGTATTGTAAAAAGCGCTATACAAATAAATGTGACTTGACTTGACTCAGAACACAGCTGAAGTGTGTGTGCAGCCGGCTCGCTTTATATACCCGTATGTCCGGGGGCGTGGCCTGGCATGCACATTCATCAGAGTTGTTTGGGGCTCTCAAGGGTGCCCCTTGTGATGGTATTTATTATTAGAGATCATAAAAGAGAGAGCTCTCTTTGCATTATGTTCTTTTGACATTGGATTCATTTTGTGTTACAAAAGGAGGGAAAAGTCATACCAGTTTGCAGCAACATGCAGGTGGTTGTCGACACGGTATTCAAAGTTATCTGCAGATGCAACTCGACCGGGATGTCAAAAATATATAGCATTTTGGACAAACAATTGTATGCTTTCGATAATGGTGCAACTAAATTATCAAACATATTTTTGGAAGCATTTTTGGTACTTAAAAAAAAAAAAAAACACGGTCAAAAGTATGAGAGGATGAGTTTAATTGTAAAGGAGGAAAAAAGTTTAGTTTTGTAGTTGAGGATGTGTGATTGTTTACAATGAAACAGAGCTCACAACCAATTGAGTAAATTCTTTCTCCCTCTTTTCCCTGAGAAGTGTTGATCAATCATTATGCCACAAACAGACTGCCTGTGACATATGCCAGGTGAGCCTTAAAATATACATGCAGCCATATATCAAGGGAATGACAGGTACATTAGAGAAAGTCACCGGAGTACGACAAAGCCCATGTCAAGCTACTCTAGAGTCAGAGACTCTGTCAAATAAACACTTTATTTTCTGCTGGCCATGAAACACAGAGCTAAGAGAATGTGATAAATATATCCAAGTAAGTACAGCATTTATCTTCTTTTCTCTTTTTAGAAATATCTCTGTAGTATAATATTTTAATATATTGAAAACATATACCTTTGTTTTCATCAATCGCCCACACAAATACTGAAGATAATCATGTCCACACAACTTTAATTGCTAATGTGTATCATGATTAATGCACTTTTATTTGTTTTAGACAGCATAGACTGGACCTTCCCATTCTTCAAACACACATTAAGGTCTGTTCACTGAGTGGTACAGCAATATAGATTAATATAGTTTTCATAGAAAACATCCATAACTCCTTTAGTTTTCCATTATTAAAAGTCTCAACACCCTCAGAACATGTCAATCAAAAAGACTTTACTGCTAAATAACTGCTCAAAATAATGACTTTTCCAATGTGGTGCATTAGCATAATAGAGAAATATTCAATGAGATTTAATTAAGGGTATTACTGAGAGGGGAAATGACTGAAAACATCTTTTCCATTCATAGTTGGCAGATGTGGCATGATTGTGATGGCAGAGCAGTGACATGAGCAGAGCTGTTTTTAGGGCCGGAGGAGAGAGGCGCTCGTTTCTTCCTTTGTCCCTCCTGTCATTGATTGAACCACAGCATCCGAGCGCTGAGTGGCATGACCTCCACCGGAAAGGATCAACCTTTCATTCTCTCCTGCCTGTGTCATTATCAGACACTTCAACAGCACGTTGGATGGGAATCGTCCATTGTATAGTATTGTGACATGTTGTACTCAACGGATCAAAAGAGGAAAACTCAGACTCAGAGAATACAGAGTCAACGTCTAAACGTCTTTTGTTGGACATCATCTTAGAAACAGCATGGATTTAAGGGCCCACTAATTGCAACACTATCGCAGCAATTTGTACAGTAACACTCCTATAAATCAAAACAACTAAATGTTCTGTAACAATTACAGCAGCTGGAAGAAAATGTATTAAAAGGAAATGAGGTCCAAGTTCTTAGTCAAAGGGAACACTAATCACCAGAGGTCAGTTCAAACAAAGCACAACAATGTGCGTTAATATCTCACAATGCATAATATTATTATTTATTTGACTAAATTTACACAGTAGAATCTTGAAAGCAGTATTTAACCACAAGAAGATGATGTTAAATCCTGTGACAATTCAATATTTCAGACTATTTCCAACCTAAAAACACATGGAACCATAATATTTGGCACATTTTTACATGTGACAACTACGAATTACACATTGTCTATGAGGATAATGTTAAATCTTTTAACCCCCCCCCCCCCCCACACACCCCACCCCCCAAAAAAAAAAAAACATGGAACCATGATTTGTGGCACGTTTTAACATCTGATTTGTGACAATGACAAATGGCACGTTATCTATGGGCCCATTTCCCCTGTTCATGTTAATTATTACAATCACCACATTCAATGTGCATGAATTTGACCTTTAACTGAAGTAATGCTAATGCTTGTAATAACTGGAATAACAATCATCTTTTCTGTCATAACTCAGAGAGCAGAAAACTGAGTGACAGTGTTTTTAGAAATTTTAAGCATTTGCAGCCAGCAAAGGCCACAGACCTAACACCCTGAAAAACTAATTGCGAGCATTAATGCTCCATTATCTAGTGACCTGGGCCCACCTCTGTAAATTATTTATTTCTTTTACTCGTGGAAGGAGTGTCCAGTAATCTATTTTAATTAGTTCTAATAGGCTTCCTACATTCCTGCATCTTCTCTGTGGCCTTAAAGGGAAAAAAGACAAGAAGTCGTGTATTTTATGTTGTGATAAACAGCTTTTCCGATAGTCTAAGGTGGGGAAAACATGACTAATGTTCTGTGTAGAGTAGGGCTGGGGCAGCACTTTTGAATGCTAATATATTCATAGTTTGGCATTTGGCCATGCGTATTCAGTTGCTAATGTAGAACAAACTTGCAGGAGGCTACGTTTTATGCAAAGGATCCATTTTTCAGCTGAGAGCCACACAGTTGACAAGACTTCAAACCAGGCATCTTTTTCTCCCTGGTCAAAGCAAAGCTGAGACTGTCAATATAGATTTCCTGTGTAAAGATACCAGACGACTGCAAAGCGGGGCCTTCATATGACAGTACAAGGCCGTATAAATTATTTATAGAGAATTTGTGTATTAAACAAAAGAGTCACACACTTTTGTTGATCACATGAGTGTCTAGAGATGTCTCAAAAGTGGCTTTACTTTGGAAGTCAATTCAAATGGCCATTGCTGGTTTGTGTGCTTCTGAAAGGCTGTCGATACTACATATATTCAACTCTTTTGCTGAATGTAGCCTACTATAATATGTTACCAGGGCTGTAAAGTACAGATAAATTGTATGTAAAGTATCTAAAAAGACTCCAAAATGCTTGAAAGTAAAACAAAAATATCCACATTTAATAACCACATTAAATTAAACTTAAAACTAACCAATTTAAACAATGGAAGAACCCAAATATGTGAGGTCATTATAGTATTTGTGATGCAAAAACTTTGTAAAGTATCCAGACAAAAAATAAATAAATAAATAACATTTTCTCATTGTTCTGTGCTCTAGGACACAGCAGATAGCTGAAACCTGTTTGTTACCTGAATATGTTCAGAAAAAAAAATTATATTAAAGTATCCCTATTATGCCATTTTAAAGGTTCCTCATTTGTTTTGGAGTCTAATAGGTGTAGGCACATCAACTCATTTCTCAGAGTCTGAAACCGGTTTGTTCTGATATTCAGTCTCTCTAAAGCCCTAATTTCCAATATTATCCGTCTGCAGTCCTGGAGGCCGCATTTTCAGGACCCAAGTTCTAGGACAACATTTCTAGGACCCTAGTTTTTTGTGACAGCGCCACCTACCGAGTCGGAGAACAGCTGTCCCAGGAACGTATTTCCAGGACCCTAGTTTTGGAGGACCGAAAAACGTGCCACCAAGGCAGCATTTCCACCCAGTTTTATAACTACATTAGAGTTTTAGAGGGTTTTTTTAAGTTTTATTACACCCAAATACTACTTTCTTTATTGCAATTAAACTGGTTCCTAGGAATGTTGAGAAATTATTGGGTCTAAGTAGCATAATATAATAACTCAAGTAAAATAAACAAGGAATCATGTTATAGTCTTTTCAGTCACTAGAACGACCACATTTTCAAGTACAGAGGGAAGACAAGGATGACTCTGGGGGTAGATTTAAGATTGTGTATATTTTACAAAATAATATATAACAATTGAACTTAAACACACACAAAAACAAATTTGTTCATGACGTGGACCACATAGACAGAACTTCATGGACAACATCATCACTGGCTCCTAAGAGTGAGAAAGAGAAGTGAATTAAATAAGGAACAGTTGAACATGTTCTACTCTCTAATTTTAAATTTCATATTTAAAAGATCTTAAGCCTGGTTCACACGGCAGGATAATTAGGCCGATTTTAGCCCCGATTCACCCCTTCCGACAATCTTAAGGATGCTCCGATTATCGTAAAATAATCTGATCAGATATTCCTGCCGTGTGTGGTGTGTTAAGACTGCTCTCGTCTGCTCGGAAGGACGTCGGGACCGCTCCGATCTCAAATCGGGGATATCCAACATGTTGGATTTATTTGGCCCGATTTCTCCTCGTGTGTGGTGTCCCCCGGGGACAAACGAACACGCAGCCTGTGGACTGTGGCGTGTAGCCAATCAGAAAGCGAGGTGACGAGGCGGCGAGGAAGCACTGGGAAACAAAATCAAAATAGCCGGCGGCATGGCGCACCAGAAAGTCCAGTGGACGTCGGAGACGTTTTTTTCGGTTAAAAACAAACTACAAACTATCGCCACTGCATCCTCTTCGTCCGCCATGATTGTTTACTCTGAAGTCACGTTTGATCTCGAGGGATTTTGCGAGATTTCCCGTCTGACCTGGGAATGCTCGGGAGTCAAATCGGTTCGTGTGTGATGTGTTGATTTTGCCGTGTGGCTGCGCACCACACACTGTACGACCAAAACCGTTAGACCCGTGATTTTTTATCGCCGTGTGTGGGGTCTCTCAAGTTTGGAAAATCGTCCCATGTGAACCAGGCTTTAGTTACCACAGAGTGCACACACATATACGATACAAAAATAATGATATCAATCAAATGTTTGTTTGTTTTTTACTGTAAAATTTCAGTATTGGGTACCAATACCAGTGAAAATCCACGGTTCTCAGTATCAATTTCGCAGTTCGTACCGCTTTCTCCTTTCCACAAACGCTTGCTCTCCCGTGGAGTCTGTTGCTATGCAACCATGAACAGAGGCGCGCCTGGAAAAATTTGCGCACCGCGTCACTTCTATATTGTGCTAACAATTCATTTTACAGCATTAGAGGCTAATATATGATGGCTATGCATTCAAGACTATATTTAGCAAATCACGTTGGCTACGTTAACTTTCCAATGAAATGCATCACAATTGTTTTTAAAGTTAAACAATAAAAAATGTATTCGCATTTGATACTCACACTCTGATTGTCATACATCTTCGCTGGTCCTCTAATTCGGTAGGTGGCGTTGTCACTAAAAACCTAGGGTTCTAGAAATGCGGTCCTAGAACTGGGGTCCTAAAAATGCAGCCTCCGGTTTTGCAGGAAGATGCTACTCCTACTTTCCGAGAGCCTGCTCTGCTCTGATTGGTCAGACAGCCCAGTCGTTTGTGATTGGTCGACCAGCTGCAAAAAAAGATATATTTTCTTAAAAGAGGAGACCCAAGGTCTAGCTAGGACCAAGGAACAGGACCGGAGCACATAACGTTTTAAGTGATTTTTATTGGTGCAATATTATTTATTATTCTTCAGAGATATATTTTCTTACTTAGTATTTTTGTCTTGTTTCCAGTCCAAATATCTAAAAATTCTTAAATCAAGAAGCATTTACTAGATGAGTAAAATGCCATAAGATATTATGTTTTGTTTTCTGGGGGAAAAAATCTAAATGAAATGATTTTTTGCTTAAACCAAACTAAATGATCTGCCAATGGGGTAAGAAAAATAATCTTGTTTCCGTTTGAATTAAGATTATTTTTCTTACCCATTGGCAGATAATGTTGCTTTTTTATTTAAGCAAAAACTCACTTCTTTTTGATTGTTTGCCCCAGAAAACAAGACATAATATCTTTTGGCATTTTACTACTTCAGTAAATGTGTTACGTCCTATGTTGTTATTTGTCTGAGGTTGTTGCCCTGTATTTTAATGTTTGAGAAACACAATGTTCTTTAAGAACTTGGTAACTAGAGGCTCATTTGGGCCATCTTTTCTCTGTGTGTATTTTGCCGGTTTTTTCTGTTTTTTTTTCTTTACCTCTTTCTTTTGTCAACCTTTTCCTTGGTTATGATTTGTATATAAGTTGTACATTTATGTAAATATGTATTTAGGGGTATTGTTTTCATCTCGTTTCTCACTGTAATAAATGATCACTTTACCTAAATTAGACTGGTTTGTGTGAGATGTTTTCCAGTACACGTTCAGTGTTTTGATGTTGCACGCCGCCTTCTCTCTGGACTCAAAAGGTTTGTAACAAAATGCATCTTGATTTAAGAATTTTTTGTTATTTGGACTGGAAACGAGACAAAAATACTGAGTAACGAAAGCGTTTTTTGCAGTTCAGTGCAAGTTCTCATTCTTTTAAAATGCATGCAAAGTGTATTCGCAGCACAGAAAACAGCATCTTCTTGACATGAACAACACGAACCAAACTCGTCCAGGCTTTGGCGACAATTACAGTGTTTGTGGGCGGGACAAAGTAGACATCGTTTGCAGGCAGCCAATGAAGACCATAGCAATGGTATGGTAATGGTATGGTATGTATGTAATGGTATGTATCTTATGCAAATGTGTTACATTGTTCCGTAGGTATATAACAGATGAGACTGTAATTGCTGACGTCTCGTTTCTGCAGTTCAGAATCGATTCTTTCTTTTAGAAGACAATAACTTTATTTGTCAAGTCTTTTGATCTTTAAAACTTGGCAGACCTTTTACATTTACAAACAGCATATTACAACATATTACACACTGCATGAAAGGTAATATTCGAAAAAGCATAATAGGGGCTTTAAAATGGTTTGACATTTGAACATAGACTAAAAATCATAACCATAAACCCTGTTCACGTTTGATTTAAGTTTTCCATCTACAGTGATAAAAAAATAAATAAAAAACCTTACTTTAGCTCAAAGTCTGTGTCTGAAAGGGAGGGTTTACCCCCAAAAAATCACTTACTCACCCTTGTCTTTCAAAGCTAAATGACTTCCATTTAACACAAAATAAGTTATTTATAGCTGAATACCCAAACTGCTCTTGCGTTTACAATGAAAGTGAATGGAGATCATGGCCGTCCAGCCAGTGAATAACAATATAAATTCCACTTTGTTCCTGACATAAAGCCTCATAGGGATTCGGAAGTCTGTACACGACTTATATGAATAACTTTGCTTTTTTTTTTTGTTATTTATGGAACCAGAAAGCTCTAGTCCCCATCAACTTTCATAAAAAAAAACTAAACAAAATTAACAAAATTCAAGCAAAGTAGCCTACAGATTCTGCAAAATAATACTTAACACAAATACTTTACACCTTGGTATGCAACAGAAAGAAGCAGACACATCTGGGAGGTCATATTCTATATTGCAGAATGATACTGTCACATATGTTTAGTGTCATTGTTTTGGTTTGGTTCTGTTCCTGGGGCCGATACCATGAAGCCGGTTTCGGTGGCTAGCCAGATATGTTTTAGTTTCATTTTCGCCAACCCTGAGTTTTAGGCACCATGAAAGTGGTCTGGCTTTTAGCAGTGTTCATCGCCATAGTAACTTACGCTCCACGGCTAACCTGGTCCGGGTCAGGTGATGTTCCAGGTAAGAGGTTGCAAACCGAACTTGGACCAATCAGCAGTGAGCAAAGTGACACATGTCTGATGCGATAATGTCACTCCACCTGTTTCTACTCCACATTAAAGGTCACTACATAGCAAATGATTTTTAAAGACAAAATCATCTGGCTTTTAGTAATGCTTATTTAGAATAATTATTTTGTATGATATAGATATTATTTATGTTATTATTACACCTTTAATTGATCATACAATTTTAGTTTATCAATTTAGTTTATCAATTTTAGTTTATCAATTATCAATTATTATAATAAAATGACTAGCCTACAATATCATCATCTTTATGCCGATGATACTCAGCTTTATCTACCTATAAAAATGGGGGATAATTCAGCCTTGCAGTCTCTATCCGATTGTTTTAATGATATTAAGGAGTGGATGTCAGCTAATTTTCTCCACTTGAATGAATCAAAGACTGAAGTAATAGTGTTTGGCCCTCCGAGTTCTACCAAACATACAGTATAATTAATCAATTAGGCCTTTTTAAATCGAAGGTACATAATCAAGCTAGGAGTCTTGGAGTTCTTTTTGGTGCCGAGTTAAAGTTTGATAAGCATATAAATTCAGTGGTTAGAGGTAGGTTCTTCCAATTAAGAAATAGTGAAATTTTAACCTTTTTTGTCTTTTAATGATTTGGAAGTTGTTATGCATGCTTTTATTACGTCCAGATTGGACTATTGTAATTCATTGTATGGTATTTCTCATGCATCACTTTCACATCTGCAGTTGGTTCAAAATGCTGCTGCCAGACTTTTAACCGGGACTAGGAAATATGAGAGTATAACACCTGTACTAGCATCTCTTCATTGGCTTCCAGTCAAATTTAGGATTAAGTATAAGATGTTTGCATTTGATTGTAATAAAAAAAAAATTCAATTGTTTTATACTTTGTTTTATAATCTTATAAAACACCTTATCTTATAAAATAAATGCCTAGGGAAATGGTACAACGCATCCCTGACCGACAGGTGCAACGTTTCCAGGGAAACAGGCAGATGCATGGCTGAGTAAGATCGAGGGGTCAGGACTGCCAGGAAAGTTGAAGGCCTGGCTCTTCCAGCACGGTCTGCTACCACGACTCATGTGGCTACTGACAATCTATGAAGTACCTATGACAGCAGTGGAAGGAGTCGAGAGGCGAGTGAACAAACACCCCTGTCAAGTGGCTCGGAATCCCACCAAGCTTCACGTCAGTAGGGCTATACACCAGGTCTGGTCAGGTACAACTACCCCTATCATCAGTGGTGGAAGAGTTTAAGGTGGCAAAGTGCCGGGTTGTGTTGATGCACCAAGACTCCACTGATGAAAAAGTCAGAAGAGCAGGTGTCACTACGAGATCAGGATGCAAATGGACGGCTGACACATCAGTGGCGCAAGCTGAAAGCGCATTGAAGCTGAAGGACATCATCGGGAACCCATACGTAGGGAGGCAAGGACTCGGATCCACCCACTTCCAGCAGTGGGGAAAAGCAGACCCAAGGCAGAGAAGGGACATGATTCAAGCCGAGGTCCGACACCTGGAGGAAGAAAGGTGCAGGTCTAGGGCCGTCGAACTTGGAGCACAAGGTGCCTGGACAAAGTGGGACCTGCCGAAGCGGAATATCACGTGACCTGAGATCTGGAGACTGGAGCCCTTTCGCATCTCCTTCCTGCTCCGTTCAGTGTACGACACCCTTCCATCACCAACAAACCTCCACAGATGGGGAATGAGGGAGGACCCATTGTGTAGGCTATAGTTGGGTCATATATAGCAATTCCGTGACCGTGGAGAGGGAAGGTTCGTTTCTCATTGGATTTGTCATCTATAAAGGTTAAAGAAAAAAATTAGTCGGGGTGCCCCTCACAAAAATGTGGGGAAAATCTTTGAGAGCCCTATATCCAAAATGGCTGCCATCAGCCAAGTTGGAAATTAACTTTTTAATGGTTTTGGCCACAGTTCTGCATAATACATGGTTTCTGAGGCTATTTGGGTCATGCAATTCATAAATTATGTAGATTTATTGATTTGACCTATTTTTGACCTTCAAATTCAAGATGGCCGCCAATTTTTGGCTCTTTAAGGCGAGACACTACAGGTGAATAGGGTACATTTTTTAACTTGCAGATATTACCATGAAACTTTGCCAGTTGATTACTCGCATGAATAGGAGGAAAAAATGTATTGCAAGTTTTCTGTAATTTTTTGTTTAAATATGCTAATAGGCTATATCTAATTAAATATGCGCTAATTTGCATATATTTTGAAGTGACAAATCTGACCATTAAAAAAAAAAAAAGGTTCAAAATTATTTGTGCATTTTGTTGATATATTCAATGAAAAGACATTACAAGATGCATTACAAGAATATCTCCTTTTGAACCCTGTAAATCAGAAAATACTGCCAATAGCCTTAAATTCATTTTGGCCCTATTTTTAGCCATAAAATGTCATATAAATCAGGCCAAGAATGATGTATCAACAAATCCCTCTGGACAAACCAGAATATAGTTGCGAATACAACTGTAAAGTTTGGTGTATGCATATTCACCTATAAAAGACAAAGGAGATTATTTAGCTTGGAGTTGTTTTTTATTAACATTTTAACAAATAGACTCTTCATCTGAATCTGTTGAATCTCCACACTGACTCCTCTCATCATCACTGCTATTCTCATCTGAGCAGTCATGAGGTGTGAGCTGCTGGGGCAAGGGGGGCAGGGTGTGACGCACTGGTCGACAGTTTCCGTTCACTAGCTCCCAGCCGTGACCAATGGGAGAAGGATGCTCTTGCAGGTTGTAATGGAGCTGGCAATATGTAAGGTAATTTGTCCTTTCCATATGAAGATTCAAAGAATCCTCATCAGGTGGGAGACGGATTGTATACTTATTCTTCAGTTTGTGCCATATGGAAAGTCACTACCAGTGATCCCATGGAGAGGTATGATGATATCTGCAACCTCTTCCGAGAGCATGGCACGGCAGTTGATTAACGCATGCTTACGTTTAATCAGCAGATCACCTCTGACTTGCTGCGAGACGTAAGCTGCTTGGACATACACATCTGTGTCCTCGCAGTCTAGAACAACAGGCCCAGTGTACTTACTGGCTCTCACCTTTGCATAGGCAGAGAGAAGGATTGTATCTGCTTCTGGATGTCTGAAGAAGACATAGTCCCCATTAGCCCATTAGCCACACCAGTTCTCAGGTTGGTTGACGTTTCTCTCTCGTCTATCATCATGCCTCTCCATGTGATCACTGGTAGTGACCACACCTCAGGGTTCTATGGGCATGGGAAGAAGAAGGTGTTGGAGAAGGTGAAGATCAATTCTGAGGCAAGAGAGCTCCTGGGACGAGTGGGTGAGAGTCTGGAATTAAAACATGAAGTCAGAGCAGATATGAAGGCATTTGTCCTCTCCATCATTTATGATGAGAGTGCAGATGTGAGCTGCGGGCAGGCCAGACTTTCCAAATGGCACAAACTGAAGAATAAGTATACAATCCGTCTCCCACCTGATGAGGATTCTTTGAATCTTCAAATGGAAAGGACAAACTACCTTACATATTGCCAGCTCCATTACAACCTGCAAGAGCATCCTTCTCCCATTGGTCACGGCTGGGAGCTAGTGAACGGAAAGTGTCGACCAGTGCGTCACACCCTGCCCCCCTTGCCCCAGCAGCTCACACCCATGACTGCTCAGATGAGAATAGCAGTGATGATGAGAGGAGTCAGTGTGGAGATTCAACAGATTCAGATGAAGAGTCTTTTTGTTAAAATGTTAATAAAAAACAACTCCAAGCTAAATAATCTCCTTTGTCTTTTATAGGTGAATATGCATACACCAAACTTTACAGTTGTATTCGCAACTACACTCACCTAAAGGATTATTAGGAACACCTGTTCAATTTCTCATTAATGCAATTATCTAATCAACCAATCACATTTGTGTGTTGCAATTGCTTCAATGCATTTAGGGGTGTGGTCCTGGTCAAGACAATCTCCTGAACTCCAAACTGAATGTCAGAATGGGAAAGAAAGGTGATTTAAGCAATTTTGAGCGTGGCATGGTTGTTGGTGCCAGACGGGCCGGTCTGAGTATTTCACAATCTGCTCAGTTACTGGGATTTTCACGCACAACCATTTCTAGGGTTTACAAAGAATGGTGTGAAAAGGGAAAAACATCCAGTATGGGCTGTCTTGTGGGCGAAAATGCCTTGTTGATGCTAGAGGTCAGAGGAGAATGGGCCGACTGATTCAAGCTGATAGAAGAGCAACTTTGACTGAAATAACCACTCGTTACAACCGAGGTATGCAGCAAAGCATTTGTGAAGCCACAACACGCACAACCTTGAGGCGGATGGGCTACAACAGCAGAAGACCCCACCGGGTACCACTCATCTCCACTACAAATAGGAAAAAGAGGCTACAATTTGCACGAGCTCACCAAAATTGGACAGTTGAAGACTGGAAAAATGTTGCCTGGTCTGATGAGTCTCGATTTCTGTTGAGACATTCAGATGGTAGAGTCAGAATTTGGCGTAAACAGAATGAGAACATGGATCCATCATGCCTTGTTACCACTGTGCAGGCTGGTGGTGGTGGTGTAATGGTGTGGGGGATGTTTTCTTGGCAGACTTTAGGCCCCTTAGTGCCAATTGGGCATCGTTTAAATGCCACGGCCTACCTGAGCATTGTTTCTGACCATGTCCATCCCTTTATGACCACCATGTACCCATCCTCTGATGGCTTCTTCCAGCAGGATAATGCACCATGTCACAAAGCTTGAATCATTTCAAATTGGTTTCTTGAACATGACAATGAGTTCACTGTACTAAAATGGCCCCCACAGTCACCAGATCTCAACCCAATAGAGCATCTTTGGGATGTGGTGGAACGGGAGCTTCGTGCCCTGGATGTGCATCCCACAAATCTCCATCAACTGCAAGATGCTATCCTATCAATATGGGCCAACATTTCTAAAGAATGCTTTCAGCACCTTGTTGAATCAATGTCACGTAGAATTAAGGCAGTTCTGAAGGCGAAAGGGGGTCAAACACAGTATTAGTATGGTGTTCCTAATAATCCTTTAGGTGAGTGTATATTGTGGTTTGTCCAGAGGGATTTGTTGATACATCATTCTTGGCCTGATTTGTATGACATTTTATGGCTAAAAATAGGGCCGAAATGAATTTAAGGCTATTGGCAGTATTTTCTGATTTACAGGGTTCAAAAGGAGATATTCTTGTAATGTATCTTGTAATGTCTTTTCATTGAATATATCAACAAAATGCACAAATCACTTTGAACCTTTTTTTTTTTTTCAATGGTCAGATTCGTCACTTCAAAATATATGCAAATTAGCGCATATTTAATTAGATATAGCCTGATTAGCATATTTAAACTTATTAAAATTACAGAAAACTTGCAATACATTTTTTCCTCCTATTCATGAGAGTAATCAACTGGCAAAGTTTCATAGTGATATCTGCAAGTAAAAAAAAATACCCTATTCACCTGTAGTGTCTCGCCTTAAAGAGCCAAAAATTGGCGGCCATCTTGAATTTGAAGGTAAAAAAATAGGTCAAATCAATAAATCTACATAATTTATGAATTGCATGACCCAAATAGCCTCAGAAACCATGTATTATGCAGAACTGTGGCCAAAACCATTAAAAAGTTAATTTCCAGCTTGGCTGACGGCAGCCATTTTGGATATAGAGCTCTCAAAGATTTTCCCCACATTTTTGTGAGGGGCACCCCGACTAATTTTTTTCTTTAACCTTTATAGATGACAAATCCAGTGAGAAACGAACCTTCCCTCTCCACGGTCACGGAATTGCTATATATGACCCAACTACTATGCGGAGGGAGGGGAACAATGGCACACATACTGGCAGGATGCAAAACAGCTCTTAGCCAAGGAAGATACAGGTGGCGCCATGACAAGGTTCTCAGTACACTGGCTGACATCTTGGAGTGGGAGAGGCAGAAAAAGCGCCAGACCAGTACAAGGCCGGCGACATCCATTCAGTTCATCAGAGAAGGGGAGAAACCACCAGCTCCCAAGAA
This sequence comes from Rutilus rutilus, assembly GCF_951802725.1. NCBI lineage: Eukaryota > Metazoa > Chordata > Actinopteri > Cypriniformes > Leuciscidae > Rutilus > Rutilus rutilus. The sequence goes on along the minus strand of NC_140230.1, from coordinate 3,909,077 downwards.
GACCAAAAAGAGCCTCTTGCAAGCAGCACAATCCTGGGAGATGAGGGTGGACCTGGGAAGGAAACTAGTCTTCCCCCAGGTTGTGCAAACACCGCTGAGGCCAGACGTGGTCTTATGGTCTGAGGAGGCAAGGAATATAATCTTGATTGAACTGACGGTCCCGTGGGAAGACGGGTGCGAGGAGGCCTATGAGCGGAAAGCCACCAAGTATCAGGACCTCGTTGAGCAGTGCAGGGCCAAAGGGTGGCAGACCTGGCTATTCCCGGTTGAGGTCGGGTGTAGGGGTTTCCCGGCGCAGTCTGTGTGGAAGACACTCACAGCTCTGGGTATAGCAGGAAGGGAGAGGAAGTCAGCTGTCCGTAGGTTGGGTGAGGCAGCAGAAAGAGCGTCTTGCTGCCTCTGGAGTAGGAGGGAGGAGTTGAGCTGGGGGCCAGGAGTAGGTGGGCAGTGACTGGCCACCACTGCCGACCCGCCAACTGGAGGGTGTTGTGGTTCAGGGTCGAAACACCCCGTGAAAGTTGGACGCCACCTGACGACATCTTCTCCTGGCTGAAAGCTACAGTCATGCACTACAGTGAGTGACTGAGTTAGGCAGCATCAGTATGTATCCAATAGTTAGATTATATGTGCTGGGCTGTATGTAAAGCACTTTGGCCAACGTGTGTTGTTTTTAAATGTGCTATATAAATAAATGTGATTGATTGATTGATTGATATTACGCACAGTTTAAATGAATACATATATAAAGGTAATATAAATACGCTTTAGAATCAATAGATAAAGCTATAAAATGACAAGCCTACAAATGTTCAATTCTCTCTATACCTTTATCAACTGTATAAACTAACTTCACAACTTTAACTTGCACTGATAGCAAGACTTTTTTATTTTTAGTTGTCCTCTTTCATAGACAGCTATTTCCTTCTTGCTGTGTAAATTTGTTTAAATTCTTCATATTTTTCAATCTCGTAATATTCTGCAGAAGAGAGCAGTGAATCGCACTGCTTCTCTCGCGATAAATTCATCTCAGTTTCACTCTTTCTCAGCATGTGATTGGCTTTTCGCTACTGATGTCACACCTAAACCCCTAAACTCAGGATCAAAGCCTGAGTTGACAGAGAAAGTTGATGATCAGCATCATGGTACCAACAAAGCCTGGTTAGATTGGTTTGGTTTTGTCAACTCAAAACTAATCCTGCAACCCTGAGTTTGTTCAACTAACATCATGGTACAGGCCCCTGCTTGCCTGTGTTCCTGATCCTTGTTTGTTTCCATGGTTTCTGATTATGTTACGCACCTGTCTATAGTTCTGTTGATTAACCTCCTTCGGTATTTAAGCCCTTAGGTCTACTCAGTGCTCGGTCTTCCGTTTTCGTTGGATGAATTGAAATCACCCAAACCCGATTTCTCGCCCAAACCCCTTTGTCTTGGTTTATCACATGGTTTAATGAGCTGATGAGTTGAATCAGGTGTGTTTGATTAGGGAGACAAAGAAAACGTGCAGTGTTGGGGTACTCCAGGAGCAGGGTTGAGAACCACTGCTGTAGTCCATACAATTATCGATATATATTATTGTGAAATGTTTGTTCCTGCAAGAAGGTATTACTCCATGTGATTACTCCTATGATTTAATTAAAGGCCCTGATATCTCTATAATTCTTAACTGGATATCACAAGTGACTAAGTCGTGTAAGTGCATATCAAATTTGATTTAGCAATTGCACATCTGAGCTTAGAGAGATGAGCAAGAGCTCATCTGTGACTGATAATCAGTGTGTGTAGTCTGACCGCTCTCCACCACCTGAGCCTGCGGGGTATTGTGCTTATTTTCTGGAAGGCTTAATAGTATTGGTGGGAACATGTCTAAAAAAAACAAAAAAAAAACACACACACACACAGAAAGAAGATCTCTGAGGCTATGTCTACATTATTCCGAATACGTTTGAAAATGGCGTTTTCGGTGAAAAACGCTCTCCGTCCACACTAGCATTTTCAGGCGTTTTCCAAAAGTTTCTCATCCTCACTGAAACGTCGAAACACTGGGCTGAGGTCGCTTTCACACTGGGCTCGTTTGATGCGGTCCGAGCCCGAGCGCGATTGTTCCTGGCGCCCCCCGCAGCGTTGGTCTGGTTTCACACTCAACTTGATTCTGTCGAACCCTGGTGCGTTTGCGTGCATCTTACGCCGTCGCAAATGTGCACGGTGCATGATAGAAAACAGAATGAGGTTCAATAATTAAGTTTTTTTATTAATGTGGTGCTATTATGCGCAGCTGAGTGAACAACACAGGTTTACTGTGTGTCGCGTTTGGCTTTCTGCTGATTGCAAACGCACTCTTGAGGAGACAGTGGATTTCCAATCATCAACACTGCCATCCCTTACGTGTGTTTTATTTAACTAAATGCATCATAATCAGCTGTGTCTGTGTTACTTTCACATTCACGCGAACCGCGGCACGGTTCGAGTGCAACCGAACTCAGACCACCTCCTCAAGTAGTCTCGCGGGTTCGGTAGCCCAGTGCGCACCCGAGTCCACATGACAGCGTTCACATTAGCTATTTTTCATGCGAACCGTGCCCCAAAAACTGTGGTAAAGTAAGTTTCACACATGATCCATTTGCAGGACTTATGCAGTCTGTATGTGATACATATGCAGTGGTACATTATGCTTTCAAAAAAGATACTGCATACTGCACCACAAATATTAGTTCTCAATGCTTTTTCAGCATTGGATTCTCTATGTAAACAGTACAGTAATACAATATTTCATAGTCTTATTCATGTTTGAACACAAAAAATATAAACTATGCATTATTCCATGCATTACCTATAGCCTTTTCATTTATATATTGAGTGGCTCAAGCAAGTGGCAAAACATGAATTCCTGCAGGTAATACAGAATTTTTTATTTTTTTATTTTTTTACCTCCAGTATTGAGAAAAGTGGCATTAATAATGTTGCCATATTTTCCTAAATGTGGTTTTAGTTTTCCTGGCTTTATACAGGGCTTAAACTGGGCCAGACTTTAACAATATATTTATGGTGAAATTGCTAAATTTTCGTGTTCCTTTTGACCACGCACAACGCGTTGTTACTTTAATTCAGCACATACAGCAAAACAAATTCAAGTTCTCCTGGGAAGTTCATATTTACAATTTTGGAAATTGTATTTACACCGTCCGGTGCATTCAAGTCACTTTTATCAGTGCAAGAACCTTCTCTTAAAGGCCCACTGAAGTGCCTTGAAACACGTTGCATTATTCAGTGTGTTGACGCTGGGTGCTTCTCATTTCTTATTTGTGCATCCTCGTTTCCTTTCCTCGCGTCTCAGCTCCTCCCTCTGTAGGATGCGAGGGAAGGCTGCAAGGAAAGAAAAGGAGGACGGAGGAATCGAATGAAAGCTTTTTTTATACATTGGAATCCTTGATCACTCGAGCGTCACTTCACAGCGTCATCAGCAGAGCTCAAAGGATCTGCCCTTATGCTGTTAAAGTTTGGTTATTTAAGAAATTCATAATAAATATTAATAAAGCAAGATACCCTGTTGAAATATGTGAGATGTGTGGTTTATATAAACTGCAAAGGTAAAGTATAAATTAAAATTATTGTGACCGATGTGAAGGGGGAGGAGAATTGATATGCGTGTCACGTTTAGTCGATAAAACACTTCCGCATAGGATACACCTGTGTATCCTCACTCATGACTCCTCAGGAAGCCTCCTCACTCCTCAATCCTCGCGGTGCAATTAGAGAATTGAGATGTCCTTCAAGATGGCTGAGCTCGATCGGTTTCCGGGTCATAGGATGGAGGATGGAGGAGAGAGAGGAGACGAGGAGGTTGAGAAGTACCTGTTATTTCCACTGAAACAGGAAGATAGGGTGGGACATACTGAATAGCTCCTCCCCTTTTTTAAATTAGCCAATAGCGTTTCGTTTATATCACAGCTCGGCCAGAGCCGTTGATCTCGACAAAGCCACAGTTTCTTCCTAATCTCTATCCGTTTCTTCTCCTAATCTCCTCCATATCGCTTTACAATACAGAATTCTGTGTAGAATTCAAATGGGTCTGATACATTTTCTGTTTTGCGACGACTCGCACATATGATCCGCTCTGTACTTCATTCGCCCCAATGAAAAGCATATTTACATTGTCTGAAGCATTCCCTATCCCCTATATAGTGCACTATGTGTCGTTCACCATCTAAAACAAATAGTAAATATGTGAACAAGTGACTGATTTCAGCTGCAACTTCAGCGTCTATTTATAATGTAGGGGGCGGAGCTTCAGATTTTAGAGAGCATTTGATTGGACAGGAAATCTGATGAGAAAGCTGCAGAGTGATGTCATCAAAATCACTGATCCAGTTTGGCGTAAATGAGAGACTGTAAATTTTGAATGCTTATATCTTCTAAATGTGAATTTTGGCGAACATATTCCAAAACACTTGCATTTTAATTAACTACTCAAAATTACAGCAATGTTTTTTTTTTTTTTACTCTACTTCTATCAAATGAAGAACAAAGAATGTGCACAGGTGTTTTTAATTAATTTATGAAGATTTTGCATCAACTAGAAACAATGCATCCATTGATCTCACCATGTTTCTCACTGACACTCCCCCATCTCAGAAACTCTGAGCTCAAAGAAAACTCATAATTATAACTTTGTAGTAGAGTCCATGTGTGTAAATATGATCTTTCTAACATTACTTGAATTCACAAATAGACAGCACCGGATCCTGCAACACTTTTAGCGTGCCTTATCCGTGTGCAGTGTGAATGTCTGACCTATTATTATGGGTGCTGAAAAAAGATATGTACCACATACGTACTGCAAATGAATTGTGTGAAACAGGCTTTACAGGTAAATGATTTCCTTTAGTTTCAGAACTGGGTCATAGCTGAGGTAGAGTGGTTGGAACATCCACTCCTGCATGTTAAGCTGTCATGCTCATGTTGCTTGGAGATGTGGATTCCAGCCCACATCATGCTCTCATTCCATTCCCCATGATATCCTATAAATACAAATGGAACCAGCAACTGATTAGTCCAAATCGGTATGGAGAGGACCGGGAATTTATTTTTATATGTTAAGGTTTCACTGAAACAAGACATATTCAGAATGATCTAATACAGTATGTTAATTATACAATAACTTTCAGGGGTAACTTTCACAGTGCAATCAAATGTCAACAAAAACATACTTAGAAACCAGTAAAACTTAAGGTTTATTGTGATATACTGATGATAGCCTATAATGCAGTAATACATAATTAAATAATACATTTTCCATGAGCCATATGTTACTGATAGTGTTGCTATGTCTATTTGGCATCCAGTGAAATAGTAAGTAAATAAATGTCTAATTCGGGGTCAGATCGACTAAACCCTAGAGCTGCATGTTATAACCAACACGTTCTCTGAGTAATTATAAATCTGTTTTTAGAGAGGGTCATAGGCATCAACATATGTTTAAACCGATGAGTAAAAAAACAGCAACTCAAGCACCTTTTGTGACTTTATATAAACTCCTAAAACAAAAAACAAAAAAACTCAAAGAAACAACATTTAAACAGTATTGCAAAACAAACAGCACAAATATGGTACATTTACAATTCAGTCTTTATAAAGTTCACTGTTGTAGAAAGTTAATGTAATTTTGAAAGTCAGACGCAAGGCTTAGCTGTCTCTAAGGAGTCCGATGATGATGATGATGTTTCATGGTAATGATACACAATTAAGTAGATGACTGTGATTAAACATATAGATTCACAATCAAAGGGTGTCCGTATCGGTAATCAAAATGCCCAATGTAGCTACATCAAGCCATGAACCCTGTAGCAGTAATCAGTGGCTACATCCAAACAAGGACCACAAAGTTGCCATAAATATGCATTAAGCATATATAGAAACGTCCTTCTGCAAAAACACAAAATGCTTCCAGTTATTTATCTGCATTAAATCTAATATATTCAAGAAGCACAAAGATAATCTTTTACAAATTAATTCAATTATTCAATACGATTGTTTATAAAAGAAGCCAGTTTCTCTGCATTCTTGTTATTAATCAATAATAAAGAGTTATAAAAAAGTTTCAACTCATTCCTCCAATGAGTAACGTTAGGATTTGTCTTGAAAAAACAACATTTATGTATGAAATGTTTACTTAACAAAATTACATGCCAAAATCATTGTGATCATTGCGAAAAATACCACATTTTATATCATTAATTGTTAGATTCATCATCTGAATTCCTTTGGAGACGAACAATTGTTGAAGGTCCAGCCAAAAGCTTTGTGCAACTTCACACAAACAGAAAAGGTGATCCAAATCTTCAGGTTCATTTTCACAGAAGTTACAGTTTCCATTTTAAATCTCTGTGTTAAGAAATCATAATTGGATAAATCCTATTTATAATTTTAAACTGCTTTTCTTTCGTCTTTGGCGGGACTGGGAATTTTAAGTATTTGCATCTAATCTTTTTTATTATCTCCTTTCCAAAGTCTTTGAGAATATAATCTCTTTTGAGAGAGCTTGTTTGGCAGTTAAGTAAACAGTTCCTTATAAACTTGTTGTTACATTTGTAATTCTGAAAATTAATATCATTAATGTAAAGTTGTCTGAAGGTAGGAGTGATTTTTGAATATATTATATCCTGCTTAATTATAGCTACAAGTGATACTTGGAGAGCTTTCACAATCTGTTTAAACTTCTTTTTGAAATTTGTCACAGAATTCAACATGTTGTAAAACATTTCCTTCCACATCCATGAAGTGGGCAATAGCCCAGACACCTTTAGAGAACCATTCTGGAATAAAAAGAGATTTTCTATTTACCAATATATGCCTATTATTCCAAATTGGTGTATTGTGTGGTGTGAAATTATGCTTGAATATTAGTTTCCAATACAGAAGGACCTGTTGGTGGAAATCTGAAAGTTTCATAGGAAGTTTCTTAAAATCAAAATCACATTTTAGAAGAAAACTAATGCCGCCTATACTTTTTCAAAAATCTGATTGGGAATATAAGACCACAATGAATTTAGATTTTGAATATAGTTTTTCAACCATCTAATTTTCAACATACCATTCATACAATCAAAATCTATTGCATTACCACCTCCATCCTCATAAGTTCTAATTAAATCCTGCTTGGCTGTATAATGACATTTATTCCGCCATATGAAATCAAAATTTAGTTTGTTGATAGTTCTAACTATTTGGGGTGCTATTGGAAGGGAGTAAGCTGGATACATTAATCTAGATAAACTGTCCATTTTAGTTAACAATATTCTGCCAAAAATGGAAAGATCTCTTTGTAACCATCTATTTAGAAATGATTTGCAGTTGTCAACATTGTCTTCTATGTTTCGTTTTTCAGAGATCGTTTTGTCTTTAGTCACCACAATACCCAAGTATTTGACTTCTTTTTTTACCTTTATGTTATATAATGATTGCATGGATTGGTCTTTTAATGGCAATAATTCACATTTATTTAAGTTTAACTGAAGTCCGGAGGCTTTTGAGAAAATATTGATAGCTTGTAATGCTTTGGGAATTTGGAACTCATTTTTAAGAAACAAAGTTGTATCGTCAGCCAACTGACTTATAATTATTTGTTTGCCCATCAAATTCAGACCTTCTATCACGCTGTTCTTAATTAACAACAAGGGAGAGCTTCCACATCCTTATTCCTCTACCAATATTAAATCTTTTACAAGTCCGTGTCCCAAAGACACACAGCTATGTATATCAGAATAGAGCATATGTATAATATCTTTGAATTTGTCGCCAAAACCAAAATAATGAAGTGTTTTTAAAATAAATTCATGCTCAACAGAGTCAAAGGCCTTATAAAAATCAAGGAAGAGTATAAAACCATCATCATCAATTAAATCACTATAGTCTAATAAATCAGTCATAACAAGTCTGATGTTATTATCAATGACTCTTCCTTTTATAAAGCCTGACTGTGTCTCGCTTATTATGTCTGCTATCCCTTTTTTAAGTCTAGTTGCAATGGATCCTGAAAATATTTTATAATCTGTGTTTAATAGAGTAATCGGTCTTAAATCATCTAATTGCCGTTTGTCTTTCCCCGGCTTTGGAATCGGAGTAATTACACCCTGTTTCATGCTAGTCATCAATTCATTGCTAACTATACATTCTTTTAGCGCTTCAAATAATACGATTCTCAGATCTTCCCAAAAATATTTATAGAAATTAACTGTGAGGCCATCTGATCCCGGGGATTTATTTGAAGCCATTTTCTTAATAACTGCGTTCAGTTCATCAATTCTAAGTTCAGGATCACAGATCTTTTTAAAAGATAAATCAATCTGGGGGATTAATGGACAAAGATTTTGAAAGAGATTATTACAGTCTACTTTCGAGAACTGAGAAGAATATAATTTAGAATACAACATGTAGACTTCATTTTCTATGATTTCAGAATCTTTCCTTACCTCACCATTTACTAAAAGACTAGAGATGCAATTTTTTTGTTGTCGGCTTTTTTCTAGATTGAAAAAATAAGAGGAATTATTTTCACCTGATTCAATCCGCCTTGCTCGCGATCTCACGAAAGCTTCCTGTGCTTTGTCAAGATAATGTCGATCTAACTTGTTCTGCAATTCGACTAGTCTGCTTTTTTCTTCAGAGGTTAAATTAGTGTTGCTACAGCATGTATGTATTTCTTGTAATAATTTGCTATCCAACTCTTAATTTTTTTTGGCTAGTACTTTACTAAACTGAATACTGACTTCTCTAATTCTGAATTTGATGAATTCCCATTTGTTACTATGACCAATAATTGCGTTATCATTTTGGATTTCAGTCATTATTTCTCGGATTTTACTGCAATATTCTTCATTTTGTAATAATTTGCCATTAAATTTCCAAAAGCCTTTCCTACATGTTGATTTATTTGTAGGTTCTAAGACTAGTTCTATGAAACCGTGATCTGATAAAGGTGCATTTGACATAGTTGTCTTTGTAACATGACTCATTATATTGTCAGTACCCAACCAATAATCAGTCCTAGATTTACAGCTTCCATTTGGTCTAAACCATGAAAAACCTTTTATTCCTGGGTATATTTTACTCCAAATGTCACTAAAATTATTCTCAGCCATAAAGTAATTAATTAGAATATTATATTGGGGTTTTCCAACTCTAGCTGGCCACCTATCAAGCCACTCATTTGGAGTCATGTTCCAATCCCCTCCACATAAAATATCATCTGTAGGATATCGACCTTTAAGCTCAGAAATCATCTGTTATATCATCTAGCATTGACTTATTTTGGTTATCATTATTATACCCATATACGTTAAACAATATAATGAAAGAACCTTCAATTTTCACCACACCTGTCAACCAATGTCCTTCTGTGTCAGTCCGATGTGTGATAACTTCTCCAGGAAAGTTATTGAAGCAAATCGCTGCTCCACCGGATCTTGAAGAGCCATGGCTGAACAGGACTTTTCCACCTCATTGATTCAACCAGAACGATGCATCAGCTTCTGAGGAATGAGTTTCTTGTAAAAAAAAAAAACGGTGAGATTTTTGCCCTTTACAAAATAAAAACAATGCCTTTCGTTTAACAAGTTCTTTCAAGCCCCTAACATTTAAAGAACCAAAAGAAATTTTAACATTAAACATGAACTAACAAGAAAAGGAAAAAATAATAACAATAATAATACTTTTATACGATACTTTTGACTGTGCTACTAAATAAGAAAATCCTACATGTTAGAGCTCTCAAAGCACTCATGAAATTTCCACCTTTAAAGTCTTATCCTGAAGAAGTCTGTAGTCCGTTGTCCTCAACACGACGTCCATCGAAGTACACGTACGGCCCCCGGAAAAGAGTCCGCTTTCCAGCCCGAAATTGAATCATCCTGAAGAAGTCTGTAGTCCGTTGTCCTCAACACGACGTCCATCAATGTACGCGTAGGGCCCCCGGAAAAAGGCTCGCTTCCCCGAAGCCTTTCTTGCTTGGTCAACCAACGGCCACAAACGCTCTCGTGCCTCCAAATCCTCTTTGGGTAACATCTCCGCAAAGCTGATACCTTCCATACTGCATATTGGCGAGTCTTTGGTTTTCAGCCATACTTCATCCTTCACATGTCTCAATGCAAACAGGATAATGACTTGCCTGGTGCGGTTATCCTCTCGTTTGCCAAGTCTATGAACAACATCCAACGCACGCTCCATGTCTGCCGCATATTCTGGGGCAATTTTCTTCAGTATGGGAATGATGGTCGCTCTGAGGTTATCATCTTTCTTCTCCTTTAGTCCCCTCACTCGGAGACTCATGCTATATCGTTTCTGTTCCATCACTTTCTTCTTCAATTCTTTGTTTTCCTCCAGTAAATGGCTATTAGCCCTCTCCAATTCCAACACTTTCTTTTTAATCTCATTTAGCTCTTCCGAGTTGAACTGCACGGTCTTGGTTAAATTAGCAATCATGGCGGTGTTCTGTTGGTTTTGTTCTTTGATGTGTCCTAACTGCGACTCAATTCCAGTCACACGGTTTCCCAGCTCCAATATTGCTTCCAAAATATCGTTATTTGAAGCTTGGGGATGACCACTCAATGTTTGGCTTAGCTTTCTTTTCTTTTAAAGTCTTACTTGGAGTTGGCGGCGTCGAGTCTGGTCCGCATTCCCGCTTTGATTGCAGAGTTACATCCATTGCACAATAATTATGCTCACCGTCCTTTGGCTTTTCTGATATTATAGGATTTGAAGGTCGGCGGCTGCAGTATTGCTGGTTTAAGTATCTGCTGAATATTCATCGTTTCAATACGGGTTGAGTAAATTAGTTTAAATCATGAAAATCTGCGGTCTTGAAGAGAGCTCTCAAAAAAAGTGACTGCCTACTCCGCCGCCATCTTGGTACACCCTTTAAGAAATTTAAAAAGTGCCATTCTGGTGATTCTTATCCCTCTTTATCTAAGCACAGAGGTTCCCTACTACCCCTAGTGGTGAGGGGTGTAATTGCAGTTTAAACTAAGTAACGGACTGATGTCTGTTAAAATGTTTCTGGATAACCTGTCACGAAAAAAAAAAATTGGTTTCAAATAGAGATCACGATCCTCCCACGATTCTGGACAGAACTAAATAAAATAACGTAATTTAGAGGTTCTGACAAAATGTTAATTGCTGTAGTCTATTTAAAATGTTTAATTAATTTGAATTATTATTATTTATTTATTTTTTGAGTGAATGATTCAATGACTCACTCATAAATACTTCACTTGTTTCATTATCTACTGGATGAATCAGTGTTTTGAACGAATCAAACTGAATGACATAAATCATAGATTTCATAGATCAGTGATTATGTCTGAATTATAAACTTTTATCCTAGTATTTCTGTTGATGCTGTGTGGTTGAAAAGACTGCTTGTTAAGCTGTTTAACACTTAAACGTGATAACAGCTCTCTCTGTCTCAGCGGCAGCGCCAACGCAGATCTGAATGTTCTGATGTGATTTTGTCAAAGGTTTAATAAACACAGGCGAATTGTTGTCATTTAGGTATGAGATCGCGTGGGTGTTTGAATCAAGATCGCGATCTTTAAACGATTAATCTGGCAGCTCTACTAAACCCATGGTTGTATCTAATAGATGTAACATTCAACAATACATATGCAAAATCAATAACAACAGTCCTATTGTGAAAGAAGCAAGCAGCTCTTGTTATCACTGACTTGTGGAGACAAATAAGGTCAGATACAGTTTATTCTGACTGGTGTTGTTTTTTCGTACTAATTATTTTCTGTGGTTGCTAAGACAATCTCCCTTTCGAGTCAGTGATACCATTAAGCACCCATCTTCATGGTTGAATATTTGCTTATTATTATTATTATTTTTTTTTTTTTTTTACACAAAAGTGCTGTTATATTAGAGTCTCTTGATTCCAGTGTCTGTGTGAAAGTTGTGATTAGTTGTGGTTCAGTGTTTTGTTTGCTGTTGTTTCTTCAAGGTTCTTATGTTCTTATGGTTCTTCTTAAACCTGTTATCTGCTGTGGAAACAGAGGTCCTAATTACATACACTTTATTAGTGCTTGTCAGATTATTCTACCATGTGTCAAACCGCGGTGACAGAGATTTGGCAGAATTAGAAGACATTTTGCCAACTCTTGTGTAAACCCACCTATTTTGAATGTTGTGATAAGTGAACGGACTAAACAGAGAATGGGCCAAAATATAAAAACCTTCAGAGTGTGTTAGGTTCAAGTATACACATGTGAACAACGTTGGGTGTATCAAAGCATACACACTAATAAAAAAGGGACCTCACGCTGTCATCTTATTTGTGTTTGTCTAAGCTGGCAATGTCTTCCTGCGTTCCTGCTGTATGTAATCCAGGTCCTTAATGCAGAGATACACAAATTTCCCAAGGGTTTAGAGGAGAATTGGAGCGGTCGGATCTTCTGCCACTGCTGGTTTGGGGCTTTATTTTGTTTACAGCACAGCTATAATGGGAAGAGACAGTACCATTCATTCACCTAAAGCACTCTCAACCCCGGTGCGCTCCCAAAGTAGAGAAGGAACATATAAACATACAGACTCAACAGTAGACAGAATTATTGGGAAATAAAATGAGAAACTGGAAAACTACATTTGCACTCAAGCATGGTGTGATGGAAGACTGTTGGAGAATGCTTTACAGAAAAAGTTCCCCCTGTTTTCAACCATTTTTGTATTGTTACAATGTCAGTAGTAAATGTAGATGAACAGTGTGTGCTCCATGCACCCAGATATCCTATTTGTCAGCAAAAGGCTTTTTTTTCTGAAACTACAGATTGAACCTCTGCATTTTTGTATTTCCACCCACGGATAAATGAATTGAAATGAATCAAAATCCCAAATTTTGACAGTCAAATGGGTGGCGCCAATAAATAACGTTTTTGCCAAAAGGAACTCCCCAGCCCTTTTTTTGTTTGTTGGTTTTATGTAGCACTTAAAAATAGTTTCTACTGCATATAGAGCCACATTTTGTTAAAAAGTCAATGTTGTCCAGGGTGAATTACCGCTTTAAGTGGGGTATACCATCGCTATCTTATGACCAATTTGTACGTATTTTACGAGGTGGCTAATTCATACGAATTTGTACGACCTCGCTCGTACGATTTGTCTAAACCCCAATGGTTTAGGGGCGGGGTAAAAGGTAGATCATTAGTATGAATTCATACGAATTGGGCAACTTGTAAAATATGTAAGAGTTTAGCAAAAAATTTACGATTTCGTACGTGAATTAGCCACCTCGTAAAATACGAACGAATTGCCATGAAATCGGGTTGGGTATACCATGTGCAAATTTAAACAGGCTATCTCCAAATGTGTCATGATTATTATCAATAATACGAAATGCCATCTGTTCTTGTGCCTGGTTTGAATATCAGCAATGAACTTTCATGGTTGTCCTCTCGTTCATGATACCCAAACAATGCTTTGTTAAGATAACTTTATTTCCCTATACTGAGTTTTACATGAACAAATTGTTTGACAAGCAAATTATTGAATTAAGCAAAGAGCGAACAATTGTTTTGATGTAATGCACATTTGTGTGGAACTGATGTACAGTAATGTCCAAAAGTGATGGGGATATTTGATTAAACCATCAAAATATGAGGAAATATTTTATATTTTTGAAATAATAAAATGAGGGAAGAAAAAAATATTTGGCAAAATGGCAAATTACAACCACAGGTTTTATTTTACAAAAAAAAAAAAAAAAAAATCATAGAAAAAACAAAGAGCTAGCAGGAAAAAGCAAACATTGACTACAACAATATCAGTTTGGTTGATTCTCTCGTTTTTACATGTGTTCATAATTTCTTTGTGTGACAGCCTGGCCAAAAAATTATATCCGCACAATTTAAACAAATAAAACAATTGACTACAAGCACAACTATGCAATATGCTTACAAAATCTTTTACTCCTTTTAATCCTTTTAATAATAGTTGAATAAAGGGTCAAGATGTCAATTTGCCTGGGCTGAACATCACTTTTGGCCACTACTGTACCTGATTAAATACGGTAAAATTATTATTATTATTATTTTTTTTTCAGTGCATGAATAAGATTTTAAAGCTATGGCCGAGAAAAAATTAAAATAAAAAATCAGCAGGAACACAGTAACGTTCAAGTTATTTATAGATTATTAGGTCACACTTTAGATTAGGGTCCAACTCTCATTATTAACTAACTATTAACTACAACTTTTTCCTCATTAAACTCCTAATTACTGCTTATTAATAGTCAGTAAGGTAGTTGTTAAGTTTAGGTATGGGTGGATTAAGGGATGTAGAATATGGTCATCCAGGATAAGGCCTTATTATGTACTTTATAAGTACTAATAAACAGCCAATATCTTAGTAATATCATATCTAAGCAACTAGTTAATATAGATAAGTGTTACCGCTTAATAAAAGTTGTTATTTATTATAATAATGTCTGTTATTTAACCACTGATTAAGACATTTTTGGAATAATGTTGATATCACACTACATTATGAAATATGAGCTAATGAGCTGATACTAATGAGTGCTTCATTGGAAATCAAATGTAATTGGCATTCATTTTAAAGCAAAAAATAATCTATTATCATAAGAGAGTCCACCAATACTCACTCTCTCACTCACTCACTCTCTCTCTCTCTCTCTCTCTCTCTCTCTCTCTCTCTCTCTCTCTCTCTCTCTCTCTCTCTCTCTCTCTCTCTCTCTCTCTCTCTCTCTCTCTAAAGAATGTTTTAATACCATTGCAGTGTTCATATTTTTTTCATTTTTTTTTTTCAAGGGAATCAACCTACGATTATCTTTCTTTGTAGTTGGCCACTGAATTAGCATATGGAACCAAAATATTTTTTGGAGCTGTAAACAGAATATATGCAATGAAATAGCATATCTTATGAACCAAATACAAAAAAGGTAAAACATTGACATGGATACATATTACACAATGTTACCTATTATGCTCATACATGAATGTGATCCTATTGCTCATTAGTACAATACTGGAATAATATGTTTTAATGTTTTTGTTTTCAGGAAGCTCATTTCAGAAATCTGAACAGCCAGTATCGCATTTTTCTATGGTTCATTGTTAGTGGCTCTTTTGTACAGTGGTGCATTCAGCCTTATAGCTCAAATTCCTCAGTGAATCCTTCATCAATAAGAACACAGACTTTTGCAAGTCCGGCTGTAAAGCTTTTATTTTTCAGCACTTCAGCAGTGATCTCCATTTATCACATTTGCCTAGAATTATCACATAATCACATTATATAGAGGTTCTATTCATTCTGTGTAAATGTTTTTTTCTGTATATTAAAAAAGTGAAAACAATTTTCGAGTGATCTTATTCCTGAAATGATTGATTATTTGATTATTATTATGTATGTCGAAGGGTCAATGTCTGAGAAGCTGTCTATGTCTATCCAAAACAAAACAAAATTATGAGAACTTCACTTCATATAAATACACAAACAAAGACAGAGACCAAGCTCATATAATAGCATGTCTGTAAAAGAAACAAACATAAAGAACATTAAATTAATTTAAGTCAATGATAACGAAATGACAACGGTAACCAAAATAGTAACCACATAGTGTTCACAGTGTTACATATTTATTTCTAATGCATAGACGAGTCATTCTCCTTTGACGGATGTGTGTGTTGTCTGTATAAGTAAGCTTGTATTTCACCGCACTGTGTTCGTTCAGGGTTGTGGACCTTGGATCTTGTGAGAATCATCGAAAAGGATGAAAGATCACTGCCTTGTGAATTACAAGAAGTAAATCCACTAGTTATAATTCACCTGCAGCTGCTTCTAGCCTTCGACGGGTCTTCAAGGTCATACATCAGGAACACAGTGAGAATACACAAGAGTCTCTTGTCTTTAAGGTGTATTATCACAATAAGCCTCCCTTTAAACTATAAAAGTAACTACATTTGCCTTTCCTGAAGGAAACAGGTTTAACATTTTTGTTCCGTGTAGCTAAATAAAATTCTGCATCTGAGACACTTTGCTGTTGTCATGACCCTCAGGATTCACATACAACAATGAAGTGTAGTCAAGTCATCTTTATTTATATAGCGCTTTATACAATACATATTGTTTCAAAGCAGCTGAGGTCAGTTCAGTGTTCATTCAGTTCTGTTCAATGAAGCAGCTCTGGAGAAAACAGTGATATCATCATCCAGCTCAGTTCAGTTCTCATCTAATAGTGTCAGCATTCAGGTCAGTAATATTGCTGAATATTAAGTGTCCCCAACGAAACCAAACTCCATCGGTGACAGAATGGAGAAAACAAACCCTTGGGAGAAACCAGGCTCAGTCGGAGGGCCAGTTCTCCTCTGGCCAAATGAAACAACATGGTGTGGTTATGATTCAGGCAGCATCACAAGTCAGATTGTGAATAGATATCATTCAGAATATTTCTGCTTGAAGATCAATCATGAAGATGCAAGATCGAAGATGCTGGCATATGGAATAGATTTGATTTAAGCTATAAATCTTGGTCACAATTAGGTCTAATTATTTACCCAGAGAGTATGGATATAGATTCTGGATAGATTCTTGTCTATACGCTTGGGACCAAATAATACTGAAGCTGCTGATAAAATTACAAGATGCTTTAATGATGCACTGGGTCCATGGATTAACTGGTGTTTATACTTGGAGACTTCAATACCTGTGATTTGTCTGCTCATCTTCCAGCTCTTCGACAATACAGTACATCACGTTTCTGATGCGTTCAACACAAACGTTGGATAAATGCTTTGGGAATGCTTATAAAGCAGTGTGCAGACCTGCCTTAGGCAAATCAGAACAATATTATCCACCTTCTGCAGAGATAACAACAGAAGATTAAATGTGAAAAACCTCTCACAAACCGTACAGCAGTTGTTGGAGAAGGACAGTAAGAACAGTAGAGTAACTTAATTGTTGTTTTGCCACTACAGATTGGCAGGTGTTATTTGACTCGTTCCTTGATGTTCGTGAACTTAAAGATGTTATTACATCTTATATAAAGTTTTGTGAACATGTTGTAAAAGTCAGATTTTTCCCTCAATAATGAAGCCATGGTTAACAAAGGAGCTGAATGAAAAGAAAATTGCTCTCAGCAGAGGTGACATTGTTAAAGAGAAAGTGAAGGAATTTAGGACTGATTTGAGATGGCTCAAATCAGGTATGTGCAGAGTTTCTCATAGGCAGGAGCTCGAATTAAAAAAAGGGGTGTCTATCACTGTAATTCCTACAGTACTGTACCAAAGTCTTAGGCATGTTAATATTTTCACCCAAAAAAAAAAAAAGTTTTAAGCCCAGTTATTTATATATTTTGCTTTACTGTGTCTTTAGGAAATATCAGTTTACATTTCCAACCATTCCTTTTGCCATTAATTGACTGAACACGTAATACGCATGTACATGATGTCATCTTCTTCAGAGATTTGCGTTTTTGTTGTTTACACAGAGACCGTTTTCAAAAGTTTGCATTTTCAGGCAGCCAAAACGCCGTTGTCGTGTAAACGAACAGCCAAACCGCATAAAAAGTTTCACGTTTTTAGCTGAAAACGGTGTCGTGTAAACAGCTCCTTAGTTTTCATTCTGCATTCAGCTTCTGTTTGCCTGTTTTGGGGTATGTTTACATGACAACGATATGCTTAAACCGGAGAAGTTTTTCCTTTGAGTTTTCCGTGTACAGATAGCCTGGAAATCCAGACCTAAATCTGAAAGATTAATGGTCTGGCATCGACTAATGAAAATCGGCCAACTCGAGGGGCGGCACCAAGCATGCATTTGAAAATCTCACTGCATGCAATTGGATAACACTACGACCAATCACAACAATAAACCCCATACGCTTAGCTACCAGCGGAGCTAACTGGTAGATTATACTCTCACCGTATCCGGTCGGCAAAACAGCAAAAACGTCCTTCTTGCAAAGGTTCGAGCGGCGTCTTCTGTTCCTGTTTTAGATAAAAAGCCAAGTCTTACTTGTTCATTGTAGCGGCCAAAGCCATTTCAAACAACTGGTGTTCATCCATAGCCATCTTGCAATGTTTACTAATGACTTCGACGTCACAGCGCTGTCGTCTGTTTAGCTCGCCTCTGGCCCGCCTATATCAGATAACCCGATGTAATTGGTGCAGCTCAGTTCGAGGAGCATATTTAATGAGCTTCATTACTCGACACCAGAGTAACTCGCTGAGCAAATTCAACTTGTGCTCTCGCGAGAACTCTGGATTACCAGGGTAGTGTACAGACGACACCATTGTCAAAACGATCCCCATTCACACGGATCTGTGAAAACGACTAAAAACACTGTATTCTGCTACCAGGCCAGTAGATGGCGATGAAACACTATAGACTGAACACGTACTACGCATGTGCATGACGTCACGTCATCGTCTTCAGAGATTTGCGTGTTTGTTGTTTACACGGAGACCGTTTTCAAAAACATGCACTTTGAAACCCATATTCAAAAGTTAGCATTTTCAGTCACCCAAAATGCTGTTGTCGTGTAAATGAACGGCCAAAACGCATACAAAGTATTTTGTTTTCAGTTGAAAATGGTGTCGTGTAAACAGCTCCTTAGTTTGACATAGTTTCACAGTGTGTGTCATTGATTCATCCCATTCACCTGTTACCTCGTTAATTATCTCGTTTGCTCCTTTGTCTGCTCAGTGTATTTAAGCCCTGTGTTTGGTCCTGTTCAGTTGTCTGTTATCATCGTGTTAGATTTTGCTGTTCTGTTAATGTTTATTTTTTCTGAGTTCTGTGTAAACTTAAAATGCTGGTCCCTTTCACACATTATGATGACACCAGCCTTTGTGTATTTTTCCGGGCAGGTCTCAACACAAGAGCACGCCTGACCGGAGACGGGCCTCGGGTATGTTTCTGGGGACTCGGGGGAGCTTCCAGGATTTTGTGGAATGGGTGCTTGTCCATAATGCCATACAAAGGCAAAAGACCTTAAGTCGCTAGAGTGTGGAACTGAGAAAAAATACTTTAAAGTTTTTTAGTTGTCCAGCCAAATTAATTATAGGTAGGAAACTGGAACTTTGACCCCAATTTTGAAGTTACTGTACTCTGCCTTTGTATTGTCTGCAAAAAGTGAGAAGTCATGCCAAGGCAAAAGGCAGTAACTTAAAAATTACTTATTGCTGGCAAGTTATTTAGTCTCTGCTTGTTTATAGTGCTTTGTTATATGGAACAGTTTGGTAGCCTATTCATTCGATAATTGACTAACTTTAGCCTATGCTATAGGCTGTTAGCTAGCTAAATGAAGTAGATCGCAATCTAATGTTTGTCTAATGCATATTTTGTTTTACATAATTTCTTACCTTCACATTGATGTCTGTGTTTCAAAGCCATCTCAACCATCATTTTCCCTCGAGAGTAATGGGCCATCCTTAAACTCTATAGTAAAAACAACCACTCAACAATATTTGTTTTACCTACACTTTTATTCAGGTATCATGTGTGTCAGAAGTGCTTCAATGACAGTTGTATGACAGTACACAGGCTACACCGTAACTTAAACGCGGCAAACTTTAATGGACAGTAAAACAAAGGCAGAATACCGTAACTCCAGGCCTGCACAGTAACTTCATATTGACGCACGGCTAAACAAAGGCAGAGTACCGTAACTCAATTTGAGCGTTCCAAAACAAAGTCAAAGAGCGGTAACTTGTGTTACGGTGTTCTGCCTTGGTTTCTCCTATGCTTTTGGAAGTTACTGTTCAGACAACACATTATTTTCTCGAAAAAACAACGGAATTGACTCAAGATACCTATACACATAATAAAGGGGGTCTTGAATGTGCCAAAAATATCAATAACTCATTTTCGACCAAAAACGAAGTTACAGTCTTTTGCCTTTGCACGGCAGCATAATGGATCCCCCTTTACCATTATGGAAAGCGAGGAGAAAGACAGTGAGCCAGACAGTGAGCCAGCCAAGTGAGAGAAATTCCAGAGTCTGTTCCAGTGATGGAAATTCCAGAGTCTGTTCCAGTGATGGAAATTCCAGAGTCTGTTCCAGTGATGGAAATTCCAAGTCCGCTCCCAAGAAAGCAGTTTCAGAGCCTGGTCCAGATGAAGCTGTTTCAGAGCCTACCCTTC
Organism: Rutilus rutilus; assembly: GCF_951802725.1. Classification (NCBI taxonomy): domain Eukaryota; kingdom Metazoa; phylum Chordata; class Actinopteri; order Cypriniformes; family Leuciscidae; genus Rutilus; species Rutilus rutilus. The sequence continues at coordinate 3,888,935 of NC_140230.1, read as the reverse complement.
CTGTCGGCTCTAGCGAGCTCATAGATGTGGATCTTTCACTATGTGTGACACATGGTGGCAAAATGAGTTGCAATGAGCAAGTTATTTTCACAAGCTCTTTTAAATTAGTTGGTAAAAGAGAAAAAAATAATGAGCTACACCTCTTTGAAGTCAGAAAAAGTAAATTTTGAGAAAAATCAAGTTAAAGCTTCCTGACGGTTACAAAACAAAATCACCTAGCAACCGTACCTTAAAATCCCTGGTAGTAACACCAAATTTGCCACACACCAAGTCAAAACCAAATATCAATAGGAAAAATATATTTTCAACTTTTCTTTTTTTTTTTTCAATGACACCACAACTGTTTGATTAACATTAATGAAACAGACAACGTATTAAGACCTACTGTACCGCACAAATCTAATATAATGTTACTCATCAGATGTTTTCCCCTAACAGTTCACCAAACATTCACTTATGACATAACAGATAATGTTTGCGTGAATACTCGCCAAGACAGATATTTTGAAATGCTGTAATTCTGTGTACATGTGTATATAGGGATCACTTGCTGTCTGAGGCGCCTTTGTGCACATGCGTCAGATGTGTCAGTCAGCGTGAGTAAGATTGTTTTTTTTTTTTACATCAGCTTGAGTTTGAAAATCCCATTTCAGTGGTTCAGACTCATGTCACTGAGGATTTGCTATGAATATTCACAAAGTTGGAATGATGCGCTTTAAAATGAGACCAAACTTGTGCTGAGGGGAAGCGCCAATCGTTGAGAATCATGTAGAGAAAAACAGCAATTTTCATGTACAAAGGAAACGTACTCCTCTCAGAAAATGTACAAATAAAAATACTTTTAGATGTTAAATTGCTGTTTGGGGCATTGGGATTGCTAGATGAGGGCTTAATGAGCAATTTTTTTGAAAACCTCAAATTCGATCAAAATGTAAATTTTTCACTTGTTTTGTCTGTAGCTCGTAATTAGCCCTTGCGCATTCAGACTAAATTTGCCAGCACGGGTCACATATATTGCGGTTACTATGTGTGTCCGGGCCAGACACACGTTGACTCCAGCCCCTGAAAACAGTCCATTGTCGGCTCCAGCCCATGTGCTCTCTCCAGCCCCAGAACTCAGACATCAGCCCTCTCCTCCCTGGCTACCCGAGCTACACTTCACTTCCCTGACTCCTGGCTCCAGGATGCAGGCCTTCCTTCCCTGGTTGGACATCTTTTTGGTGCGAGGTCGCGCCTTGCAGCAGGGGGGAGTTATGTCACTGACAGGTTCTGTTTTGTCTTAATGTTGATTATGGCTGGTTGTTCTTATCGCACAACTCGACTGTGAATTCCCAAAGCTACTGAAAGTGGTGATCATTGCTAAAAGAGCAGAGATTGTGGAAGATGCTAGGGTTTTACACTGGCACAATGTGAAGTGGATCTCTGTAGCGCTTTGGACAGTACATTGCACTGCATGAGAACTTGTCACATCAAAATGCAAGGGAACAAAAAGTGAAAATCGGTCACTGATGTCAGCAGACTACTTGCCTGTCCCCCAACTCGCACATAGTTTTTTAGAAATTTCACAAAGAGTCAACCATAGTCTCAAAGTTATCAAGAATGGCCTTAAGAGCCTCTGTGCGGCAGCTCCATCTTGTGTTGCTTAGAGATTTCGGTGTGGTATATTTACCTGAAAAGTCACTGCTCCGTTCTTGCAAAGACTCAAAAACAGCATGTCGTTTTGCTGACCCCTTGATGAAGCTATAGATAGAATGAACATTGGTCAGCATGTGTCTCAACCTCTGCATTGTGGATGTCTGTCGCACCAATACAGCTGTGAGGATATGCGAGTGTCAACGGACATACGTCAGCAGTGGATTTTCGCTTAAAATGCATGTAGCTACACCATGGTAGGTTCTTCACACACTCGCCGCACCATCGTAACATTGCGCTCTCAAGTTGCAGATATCAAACTTAAAGCTTCTTAGTACATTCTTTAAAAGAAGGGCCAAAGACTCACCATCTGTTCAGTCAGTCCGATAAAATCAGATGAATAATTCATTGACATCGAGGGCTCTGTCGACAGATCTTAAAACCACTGCAACTTGCTCATGCCTACTTATGTATTGCGTTTTATCCACAAAAAGGGCAAGAATTCTGGCTTCTGGCTTCACTCATTGTGTGATGCCACTTTTAACCTGACTGGCCATTATATTGATCAACTCATTCTGGTCCTTGCTTGAACATAATTAAATGATCTCTCTCTATTTTTGAAAAGTCGGTTTATTAGTTGGTTATAAGTGGCCCTTAAATCTGTAAGAAATTTCATCCGTTTCATCGTGACCATAAAAAGAAATACCAGAGCGACAACAGGAGAGCAAAGTATTGCACATTTTTTAAGATATGCTCTGTTTTCATCCACTCTCCTGCATGTTCACTGCTGATTTACGTGGCTACACTTCCCGTTTTGAGAGTCAGTTGACGACTTTTCATTTTTAACCCAGCAGAAATGTGCTTTTATTGATGGTTCATTTAATTTTTTTGTCCAGTTGGCAAATCCAGTCACTTGAAATGTGTCCATCTTAGACTCGTTACCACCTCATGCACGACACGTGAAACAAAAAGCCTGATCAACAGTGGGACTAGTATATTCATAAATCCCATACCATTCTTTCTTGAACTTTCTACCTTCAGTCCCTGGAAATGAATATGGGAGGGAAGGCACCTAACCAGCCCCCCACTCACTTTCAAATCTGCCACAAGAATACATGTAATTTAGCCATTTAGTGACATAACAAAATTCAAAGCTCTTTAAAAGCATAGTTATTAGATTGAATCTCCTTGCCAGCAACATTGAATCCAATCTCTTTACCAGATCCTATCAAAACACATCTATTTGTGTGCTATCTAAAAGTTTTCTCTAATGCCCATAAGTTAGTTAACAAACTGTATTATGTCTGTTACCCAAAACTCTATTTATTGACAAAGATTGACAGAGGAAGCCGTGGAATAGCAGGAAGCAGGAGTCGAGGTGATGATACAAAAAAAGAGTAGTTTTTTTTTATTTAATTTTTTTTATTATTATTTGTTTAAATGCTCAGACTCCACCTGAGCTTCATCCCGACTATGTCACTACTGTCTTAATATCCTTTATTCCCAGTTGTGTTGTGTCTAATAATACATATTTTGTAGATGATTGTATAATTTGGCGGTAATGTAATGTTTTTTAGAGACAGTGGTCTTTAGCAGTAATTTTCTGACAAACAGATTAAATGCATCATTAACTAAGAATAATAATCAGTGTTGTTTTAGTAATGAGGAAAGTCCAGAACTAATTGTACAAAATGTTCAGCTGCAACACAGAGCAATATTACTCCCCAGTATTGAGTTGTTGAAGGTAATATTTTAATATTTTGGTTTGACTTGCTTTCACTTCTTTGCCACAAACATGGTGCCCTATTTGATCGATCACTGAGCGTTTTCCCAGTTTGTTTGTTGAAATCCTCATGGCACCAGTCTTCATAATAAACATTTCCAAGGATTTGTCCAAACGGCTGGACCATTCCCTCAGACATATTTATCCAGCTCTGAAACACAAACCAGTAGCTTTTGATTTCAGTGATCCATGTTATTAGCTTCCACTTTCTCTGGCAGGCTATTAATCTTTTTTTTTCCTACATTGTGTTTTTTATTTATTTATTCTTTTTATTTGTCCCAGCCTCATTCTAACAGCAGCTAAACTAGAGCTCCTGCGCTGTGTCCTCAACTCTTCCTAAAATTGAGTATCATTGCTTTATTCATCATTTTGAATGTCTGTTCTCCTGCCAGTGGTCAAGGTTTAACTGTTTAGCATAGCAATTTAACTCTACTTTGCTGAACCTATGCTTTCCTTAGCTCTTATAATAATTCATTTTCCCAAAAGCATTGTTAGCCAACTATTTTCAGATGCAATCAGCATGTGCTTAACTCAAACATGGAATTGGCCAGTTAATCAGTGTGCAGTGTGGGAACCCATACTCCTCCAAAAGCTATTGTTACAGATGTTAAGTATTTTTGGGTTACACTTTATTTTAAGGTGTCATTGTTACAGTGTAATTATATATTTAAGTACTGAGTAATATTAAATCATAATAAAGTATATGAAATCACTGGACAGAAAAGAATGCTGCCTATTTATTCATCTCATATATTTATTACAGTGCCTGGAAGACAATGCTATTCAAATTCTTTAACATTTCAAATCGATTATTGTACAGACTCCATTCAAACTTTGTAAATAATGTCAGTCTTATTCTTATGTATTATTTATTTTTGTATACTATATACAGCATTTGCAATGTAACAAATGTTAATGTCTTTATCAATTCAGTTCAATAACAGTATTGATGTTGCAAAGTTACTGTCATTTTCCAGCTCAGTTAAGTTAAAATATCTTTGTTGGAGAAACTATGTTCAACTCTAGGCCCGGTTTCACAGACAGAGCTTAGGCCTTATTTTAATTAGGACATTTAAGTAGCTTTTATAAACGTGCCTTAGTGGTGTCCATCTTGAGACAAAACAATGTCAATTACATATTTATACATATTAGAAATGCCAATCCAAGTTGTGTTCAGTTAAAACAGCTCAAACTTGAACTGTAGTCTAGGACTAGGCTTAAGCCTTGTCTGTGAAACCAGGAGTAGGATTCTTAGTTCTTTTAAAGATGTAAATGGAGACAGATGTATTGTTGTGAGGTTAGCAGACCCTGCTTTATTAAAGCAAAAAACAACCCTGAACAGACAAGTACGTCTGTCACTGAAAAGCAAAAAGATTTTTAAAAAAATTATGGAAGCTTGTTTCCACCACGGAATAAAAAAAGGTAATTACAACTTTTTGTCATGATCCCGGCCTGTCTTGTGTGGACTTATGTTATTTTCTGACATTTATGACTCTTTTTCCTCACATTTGCGAGTTTACATTGCATTATAAACTCAAGAAAATGTTACAATTGTGCGCTGACTTTTTCTCAGAATTGGACAAGTACGTCTGTCACTGAAAAGCAAAAAGATAAAAAAAATGTATGGAAGCTTGTTTCCACCACAGAATAAAAAAAGGTAATTATGACTTTTTGTCATGAGTACTGTCTTGTGTGGACTTCCGTTTTCTATGTTTTTGTTTATTCTGTTAATAAAATTTGCTGCGTTTGGATCCAGCTCTCCTTCGTTTTTGAGTTCCCCCTTCGGTCCACTTTAATTTCACCTGTCCGACTCTTTTTCCTCACATTTGCGAGTTTACATTGCATTATAAACTCGAGAAAATGTTACAATTATGCGCTGACTTTTTCTCAGAATTGAAAGTTTTTATTTGGAATTTGGACTTTATAACTTTTTATAACTCAACTGCAGGATATAAACTCACAATTGCGAATTTACTGTATATCTTTATTTTATTAGAATTGCAAATTTATATCACACGATTCTGAGAAAAAGTCAGAATTGCGAGATATAAACTCGCAATTGCAAGAATTTAAAGCTTATATCTTGCTATTCTGACTTTATAACTCGCAATTCTGAGAAAAAAAAGTCAAAATTGTGGGACATAAATTCACAATTGCGAGAATAACGGCAGAATTGCGAAGTCACTGTATCAAAATTGCGACATGATTTATCAGAATTGCAAGTTTATATCTCACGATTCAAATAAAAAAAAAAGGCAGAACTGTGAGATAAAAAGTCGCAATTACCTTTATCATTCTTTTATTCCATGGTGAGAATCAAGCTTCAATTTTATTCCGAAATATGCATAATTCTTAAGGGTTCACAAATGTTCTAGTTTTAATGTATTTTTATAATGATTAGCATTTATGATACCTTAAAATCTTAATGGTCCTAAAAATAAGCATCATGCGATTGTAATGTGCAGCACCTTTAGTACGCAATTAACACAGGTTCTGAGAATTCATTCTGCCACCCGTTCAATATGATGTTAAGCAATAATCAAAGCGGAGGAATCGATCATAGCTCTGAGAGCTGCCCCTGCATGTAGTTCAATCTGAAGCGAGATTAAACCTGGCCTACGTGCACCGCTGATGGGCCTTGGGAGAGAGACATTAAAAAGGCTTCCATTCAATCGCTGCTTCTATTTGCCCAGGGTTGAAGCACAAGGCTTTGAGCAAGGACAAAACGGCTATAAATCTGAACATGGGTGAAAGCTGTTAAAAATGAATAAAGTCACTGCTGATGACAGATAAGGCATTTCCACACTATGACAGATAAGCTTCTGGAGAATCACCTATATATGGCGTCAGAAATTCCATTTCTTCACTGCGATAGTAGACAAGCGCTAGAAGATAGCAATCTGTGTCAACACAAACTAAATTAAAAATGAGGAGACTTAAGAATTGATACTATTTATGGCCCATGTTGCTATTTATTCTGCAGACATTAGATGTTTAATGTTAAGGGTTGTGGAGAGGGCTGGGAGAATCCAGCTGTTGTTGTTTGATCAGGAGAAAATGTGAATGCCATGAACAAAAACGTCCCTCTTGTTCATCGTGTAACTTTAGTGATGGAACTTTTGCATTGTTTAAAAAAACGGCCACTCCTTTAAATAAATACTGTAAACTGTAGGATTAAACTGTTAATCATTAGCGTAACTATACCACCAGTACAGTCATTTTGGGGCCCATGATGACCAGACCCTTTCACATTGTTTTACAATTTGTTAAATCTACACTGTTCAGTGTTTATTTCTAACCCTGAACCTAACCAAGTCAGTATGTATAAATCTATATTTATATATAAAGCATGTAACGGGCAGATAAAAGTACAGCCACAATCATTTATTTAAAAAATTACATATATTTCAAGTCTTCCAAGGCCAAACGATTGCTTTGTATGAAGACTAGATCTCAATGTGATGTGACTGTGTTCACAAAGCATTACGTTTCACTCTGTTCCTCACACAAAGTTATCACATGGCTTCAGAAGACATGAAATGTAGTACAAGTCATTTAAAATACTTTTATCTGCAATACATAATCTCCTGTATCTTGCTAACAACGCAGTGGTCATGTGCTCAGTCCCCAAGTAATGCATGAACTGATAGTAGATACCTTTAATGGAATGTTAGTACTTTTACAGATACATACAAATGTGTAATTACACTATTTGTGTAATCAGTATATTTTCTTTACAAATAAAGGCATGCTGATTTTGTCTTGTGTTGTCCAGCCTCATGCTGAGAGGCCTGTTGAATCAATACCTGTTTTGTACAAAGTTTTTAAGGGGATGCCCTCTATGACACCTTTTTTTTTTTTTTTTTTTTTTTTAGCTCCTGCATAGAGTTTATTGTTAGCGAATAATGTCTACGGGTGGTGGAAATCTGATCTGACTACAGCAGTGCCAGCCCAGCTATAGTGCAGAGATGATCTGCAGGCTCAGAAAAATGCGAAGAGCAACTTTTGTCCAAATGAGCTCCCCTGACACTGCTATTGGACCATTCCTATATTCGTTCGGTCTTTGGTACGGTAAACATAGATAGACATAAACAATGTACTGTATATGTATGTGTGTATAAATCATTGAAAGGGTAAACAGGTGTGGCTTGTTGGTAGGATTAAGTATATGACCAATCCCAAGCACTTTCGCTGCTTTCCTGACCATATTTATATTTTCCACAGGCAAAATCAACAAGATGTTTTGTTTGAGAAAGGTCTTCAACTTGTGTTAAAACATGCATCTGTTCTTCTAGCTCACCATGACAACTATAGGTCACAAGGGTCATTGGAACCAATAGTTTAAGTGACCATTTCTTAGCTAAAGCTTTACTTTACTGCATTATACTAAAGTGTCCTTTTCTTGAGAACTGTGTTATATTAAAGCGTAATCTCCTTGAGAGAAAGAACGTATTATCTTGATGTTTTGAGCCAGGCCAAATCCAACCCTGAGGAAGCTGTGTGTCGGTGTGTGTGTTAGTCTTTTTGGATACAGGTTAAGGAACCACTGGCATTATTGGAGATTGACTGAGTTGTTGTTCGGGACGCCCAGCAACCCAAATCTGCGACCTGGAAGGTCACGACGTGCCTGACTTCAGGGTCCGAGTGTCAGCTGCATAATCGATGGAGATATGCTTCAGTCTATCTGTTTATGTGTGGAAAATTACTGTTTTTATCGATTTCTTCGCCAATCAGAAACTGCAACTTGAAGCAAAGACGTAGCTTAGACCTTGGTGAAGGGTATAACTGCTGTGTGTGTGTGTGTGTGTGTGTGTGTGTGTGTGTGTGTGTGTGTGTGTGTGTGTGTGTGTGTGTGAAGGGTATAACTGCTGTGATCTTTGTAACTGTAAGCGGGGTTACGGCCTAAGAACTCCTTGTGAGTCTTGAAGCTGACTTCTGCTGATGAAACTGCAAACTATCTTCAGTAAAACTTTTCTTTAATTTATTATAATTCTGACTCTTGTCTTAATTAATCATTTTGGTTCTGGGTCTTTGACTGTAAATCTCCTTACACTATTTCGATAATCCACTTTAGACATTCTACTGACTGAAAGTAACTTTGTAACTACATGTCAACTAACTCTCATCAGAATATTAGTAGACTGTTAGGTTGGGGTTAGTAGAATAAGTTGACATGTAGTTGCAAAGTTACGTATAGTCAGTAGAATGTCTGTTGGAGGAGCATCACAATAAAGTGTGTGCAGATAGTAAACAGACAGTCTACTAATACTCTAACGAGAGTTAGTTGACATGTAGTTGCAAAGGTACTTATATAGGCACTTCGACATTCGAAAGTGGACTTTAAAAAAAAAATAAAATCTGACTGATGCTGGTCCATGCAAAACTCACTGCCATGATACTAGTGGGTGGTTTCAAAATGGTTGCAAGATTGCTCTGGGTTGTTGCTATGCTAGGGAGTTTTGGATGATTGCTGTTTAATATTCTGTTCTAGCTATGGCCCAGACCCATCCTGAAATGTATGATCCACAGTATGTCTATCTACCTAGGCACCTATTGATGTCCCCAGAAGAGCAGAGAAGATTTCAGAGACTTTTACACAAATAGATTTGTTGAATGACTGCACAGACAAAAGTACCAGAGGGCCAATGAAGAAACACAAACTCACAAGCAAACACAGCTTGTCTGAAGCAATTTTTTCAGTCAGACAGCAAGATGAGAACCGCAAAGGTGGTCATTTCCTCCAAATGGACTGTCACACAAGAGTTCTGAAAGGAGTACTGAAAGCAATGATTTAAAATTGGGAGGAGCCAAAACACACACAAACACACAAAAAAGAAATTGTACATTTGTCCTTGACAATGATTGGGAAGGTCTTGAAGGAATCAGAGATTGACAGCTAAACTACTTGTGCAGTCTGCAGTCATTTCATAATTGCATCACTAGCTTTTTTCTCCACTCTCTTGCACTAATGGCTTTTGTTTCTAATCTGAATTTTGAAATTGCCTTAACTGCATACTCAACCCCTCATTTCTCTCTCCTTCCAGTCTCCTTCTCTGTCTCTGCATTAGCTTAGTTAGTCTCATAAGTACTGCATCATGCTATTTCCTATATAAAGCTTTCTATACCAAAAAAAAAAAGCAAAAAACAATCAAATTCAGTACATTTCAGCTTACCGTCTATTCTTGGTTCAATACAAGTTACCGCTAGCTCCATCAACAGCATATGTTTATATATATAGTCACGATGCATGTCTGTGTTCCCCTGTCTCATCCTATGTTTAGTAGTTCCCCGTTATGTTGATTAGTCTCCCCAGGGGTTTTTCATTAGCCACGCCCCCTTGTTATCTTGTTTAGCTTGTCTGTGTATTTAAGCCCTGTGTCTTGTTTCAGTCTTTGTGAGTTCTTGGCGTTGTATGTTGGCTGTTCCAGTTCCTGAGTCTCTGTCTGAGTTTGCTATCTTTTAAATTTCTTTAATAAAACCGGCTGCACTTGGATCCTGCTTCTACATCTGCTTCAGCCGTCTTCGTTACATATATATTGAATCATATAGATAGATAGATAGATAGATAGATAGATAGATAGATAGATAGATAGATAGATAGATAGATAGATAGATAGATAGATAGATAGAAATCATACACAGCAACATCAGCAGTAATAGATCTCGCAAACTGTGACAGTAGTAAATGGATGATGGAGAATTAAACACAAACACTTTTATTAACAATAATACTAAGAACACACAGGAGATAGCAGGATTGATAAACGAAGATAAACCACGATGTAACCATCAATGACACCGAATCATGAACACAAAGAACTGGGCGCTTAAAAATACAGAGCTAGATAATTAACGGAACCAGAAACACGAGCGTAACTTAATCAGAAACCATGGAAACAAACTAGTAACAAGAACAGGAGCAGAAGGAGCTGTTTACACGACACCGTTTTCAATTCAAGTCATCTTCATTTATTTAGCACTTTTAACAATGTAGATTGTTCCAAAGCGGCTTTACATTGATAATAGGAAATTAAGGTAACAGAGATTGTTTTGGCTTTACAGCAGCTCTAGAATAAAGTTATTGTCCAGTTATTGTTCACTTCCGTCGCAACGATCATTAGTTATTAACTTAGGGCCGCTTAAACGACACCATTTTAACAGAAAACCCTTATGTTCTCTCTGCGCGAACTTTAAAAACGCGAACCAGTGAGAACGCTGATGGCGTGCACATGCGTATTACGTGTTTAGTCTATAGGTATGTGCGTTTGAGTATATGCGCAGGTGTGTAGTCCTTCCCTACAAACCAACCCTCAACAAACTACTTGTCTGGCCTTCAAATTTATAATAAAGAATTTTTATCGCTTCCGCGTAGCCACGCGAACCGGAATTATCCCGACAACGCTTTATCTGTACAGAGGTAAAGGGAGGGGAGGGAGGCCTTCACAGGGGAGAGACTAGTTGACACTTCAGGACTGCGCTGTCGTCGCATCCAGGCGCAGGTCCTTCATCAGATCTGGATACGACAGACTGCGGTAAACCTCAGGATAAATAGATAAACTAATATTAGTGTAGATGCCATTCTTTTTCTGATGTAACAAGTACATCAGGATTTATGGAAAGTTTTCCCTGCTCCGGCTGACCTAATCTATGCAGCCTAACATTGAATTATAGAAGTCTATAATGTGTTATGCGAATGCTAGGTCAAAGAGATGTGTTTTTAGTCTAGCTTTGAACTGACAGAGTGTGTCTGCTTCCCGGACAATGGTAGGAAGACTGTTCCAAAGTTTTGGTGCTAAATAGGAAAATGATCTACCGCCAGCAGTCAATTTTGATATTCTAGGTATTATTAACTGGCCGGAATTTTGAGATCGCAATAGACGTGAAGGACTATAATGCGTTAAGAGCTCGCTCAAGTACTGCGGAGCTAAACCATTTAGTGCTTTGTAAGTAATCAGCAATATTTTAAAATGTATACGATGTTTAATAGGGAGCCAATGCAGTGTTGACAGAACGGGGCTAATATGGTCATACTTCCTGGTTCTAGTAAGAACTCGAGCTGCTTCGTTTTGGACCAGCTGTAGTTTGTTTAATAAGCGTGCAGGGCAATCACCCATAAGAGCATTACAATAAGCATTACAATGCAAGCTATACACACAAAAGCTTCTCCTGAAAGACGGAGCCATTCCCATTTTGTCCGGACAATCTGTTGTTTATGGATCACAACATGTAAGTATGTCTTATTATTTGTACAGTAGTTGTGTTTTCTATTCAAATTTCCAAATATAAGCTTTATGTAGTTGCTATGATAGCTGTGATGTAAGCTTTGCGTCCGCTAGCCTGCTAACTAACATTGCAGTATTCATGTAGTGTTTACTTTAGCTTTTGTAAGCTCTTGCTTTTGTAAGACTGTTCACCGCCCCTTAAATTGTCCATGATTTTGTGATCAATTAAAGTTTGTATTATCAAAGTTTTTTAACAAATTTGATTAAATGGAGGATAACATCATATCTATAAACTGAAACGTACCACTCTGAAACGTCCTGTGAAATTCGTGCTTGCAAAGTCCATGCATGAAATTTGTTCATCACAATCCTTTTGTTCGTTAACATTGTCAGGGTCTGAATCGGCTCGAAATGGTTTGAAATTGACGCCATGATTAATATTTACATCTGAGTAGAGCTTGCGGTTATGAAGGGGCAGGACATTTCCCGAACAAATGCTAAAAATGCTAATCACAACACACTGGACAAGCTAACCAATCACTGCACATTTCGTATTTTGGAAGGAGGGGCTTCATCGAAAATGACACGTTTAACCAGACTGGGGAGAGCTGTGATTAATGTAAAATGTGTGAAAAATAATGTGATTTTTGAACAATCAAGCATGAAAAGTACTAGTACACCCCAGAAAACAAAATCAGGACTTCATAAAAGGAAGCCCCCTTTAACAAACCGTTTCACTGAAGAAAAAAATTTAAAAAATAATAATAATCAAGAAAAGAAAAAATAGAAACCACTGATTTAATAATTGTTTAAATTATTGAATACTGAAAGACACCTAAAATACAGACAAACAAACAAATAAATAAATGCTGTCATGCTAAATTGCAAAAACAGTGATAACAGACTGATTTGCGGTGTAAAATAGATGTAGAAATAGGGAGAACATAGTTTCTATAATCTCTTGTTTTGGGAGTATCTGAAAAGAGTGATAAAGAGGATGCAAAGGGTCTGCAGTAATGGAGGCTGCCTTCCTGTTTACCTGAGTGGGTCAGAGAGAGGCTGTAGGGCATTAGGTGGCCTGAACCTCCCACAGCACAGTTCTTTGGTCTTACTAATGTTCAGTTCTAGGGAGCTTTCCTGAAACCAGAAGACCATAGTGTCCACAAACTGCCTGTGTGTAAACAGGGAATGTTCATAAGCACTGCAAGTACGAGTTTCTGCACTGACGTCTATTTTTTGTTTATTTATTTATTTATTAGTGTGTTACACATTAAATTTAGCAGAAATTGGTTTGAAAACACAGTATAAACATATTACCTTGCATAAACTTTTGCAATTTAGATTTTAGGGCTGTGCAGTATGACAATATATATCCTTTACCACAGTATAAAACGTCTATTGTTAGAGATTTTGCTATAAAGTGTATATTGCGGTATGTAAATACACTCACCTAAAGGATTATTAGGAACACCATACTAATACTGTGTTTGACCCCCTTTCACCTTCAGAACTGCCTTAATTCTACGTGGCATTGATTCAACAAGGTGCTGAAAGCATTCTTTAGAAATGTTGGCCCATATTGATAGGATAGCATCTTGCAGTTGATGGAGATTTGTGGGATGCACATCCAGGGCACGAAGCTCCCGTTCCACCACATCCCAAAGTCATGTTCATGTTCAAGAAACCAATTTGAAATGATTCGAGCTTTGTGACATGGTGCATTATCCTGCTGGAAGTAGCCATCAGAGGATGGGTACATGGTGGTCATAAAGGGATGGACATGGTCAGAAACAATGCTCAGGTAGGCCGTGGCATTTAAACGATGCCCAATTGGCACTAAGGGGCCTAAAGTGTGCCAAGAAAACATCCCCCACACCATTACACCACCACCACCAGCCTGCACAGTGGTAACAAGGCATGATGGATCCATGTTCTCATTCTGTTTACGCCAAATTCTGACTCTACCATCTGAATGTCTCAACAGAAATCGAGACTCATCAGACCAGGCAACATTTTTCCAGTCTTCAACTGTCCAATTTTGGTGAGCTCGTGCAAATTGTAGCCTCTTTTTCCTATTTGTAGTGGAGATGAGTGGTACCCTGTGGGGTCTTCTGCTGTTGTAGCCCATCCGCCTCAAGGTTGTGCGTGTTGTGGCTTCACAAATGCTTTGCTGCATACCTCGGTTGTAACGAGTGGTTATTTCAGTCAAAGTTGCTCTTCTATCAGCTTGAATCAGTCAGCCCATTCTCCTCTGACCTCTAGCATCAACAAGGCATTTTCGCCCACAGGACTGCCGCATACTGGATGTTTTTCCCTTTTCACACCATTCTTTGTAAACCCTAGAAATGGTTGTGCATGAAAATCCCAGTAACTGAGCAGATTGTGAAATACTCAGACCGGCCTGTCTGGCACCAACAACCATGCCACGCTCAAAATTGCTTAAATCACCTTTCCTTCCCATTCTGACATTCAGTTTGGAGTTCAGGAGATTGTCTTGACCAGGACCACACCCCTAAATGCATTGAAGCAACTGCCATGTGATTGGTTGATTAGATAATTGCATTAATGAGAAATTGAACTGGTTTTCCTAATAATCCTTTAGGTGGGTGTATATAGCACTTTTGACACATCAGAGTGATGAAATGCATGAATGAAAATATAAAGAGTGGGATGTGCTTGATGTTAAAATTAGTGGTAACACTTTAGAATACTGTATCTTACTTACTGCATAACTAATAAGTAATTATTGAAGAACTAATAGGTAATTATTCATTAACTACTTCTTCACTACTGTTAACTACTAAGGAAGATGTGTTAACTAATCAGTATGTAATATATTTTTATGATTGTGTTAAGTAACAGTTAGTTAATCAATAAATAATGAATTCTGTCATAACTCTTGAAGAACTAATACTAATTATCTACTAATTAAGGTTCAAGAAAAATAACTAAGAAGTAACTACTAATGAACAGTCATACAAAACTAACCTCAGATTAGTTTTTATATTTTATATACAGTACTGTGTGTGTCTGTTTTCCTCAGCATAGAATGCCATTGAGTAAATTCATGTTTGAGGCAATGACTGAGGGAAACTGAAAATATAGGGAACTTATTAGTAATTCATAAATAATTATCAAATAATTCTGCAGGAATTACTTAGAACCTGGAACAGTATTCTAAAGTGAGAATATAGGGAACTCATTAGTAATTAATAAATAATTATCAAATAATTATCCAGGAATTAGGCTACTTATAACCTGAAACAGTATTCTAAAGTGAACATATAAGGAAATTAATTGGTAATTAACAAATAATTATTAGATAATTCTTCAGGAATTACTTGGAACCTGGAACAGTATTCTAAAGTGAGAATATAGGGAACTCATTAGTAATTAATAAATAATTATCAAATAATTATCCAGGAATTAGGCTACTTATAACCTGAAACAGTATGCTAAAGTGAACATATAAGGAAATTAATTGGTAATTAACAAATAATTATTAGATAATTCTTCAGGAATTACTTGGAACCTGGAACAGTATTCTAAAGTGAGAATATAGGAAACTCATTAGTAATTAATACAGAATTACCACATACTTCTGACTCAAATCAAACTTACTGAAAAAAACACATTATTAAGGGTATTATCTAAACCTTTGTAAAATAGATAAGTTATCATACATTATGATACATTTTGCTAATTAAATAAAAAGTTTGCTTATTTGCAGATCAATATATAGCCTAGTAAATGTCTGCACTTATCTTTCTTATTAGTGCTGAAGAATGACTAAAACTGGCTAGAAAATAAAATAAAAAACATTGATCAGTGCTTTTTACTTTTCAAGTAATTACCTTTGTACATTTACTAAGGTAATTTTGAAAATGAATAGGCCAATAGTTTATCATTTTACTGGAGTAATATTTTATTGGGTTATCTGTACTTTTACTCAAGTACTTGATTTGTGTACTTCATCCACCACTCCACTGCTATAATAAAACGGTTTATTGTAGTAACCACTGTGTATGACTGTTCATTAGTAGTTACTTCTTAGTTATTTTTCTTGCACATTAATTAATAGATAATTAATAATAGTTCTTCAAGAGTTATGACATAATTCATTAGTTATTGATTAACTAACTGAAACTTAACACAATCATACAATTCTATTACATACTAATTAGTTAACACATCTTCCTTAGTAGTTAACAGTAGTGACTTAAGTGTTAATAAATAATTATCTATTAGTTCCTCAATAATTTCTTATTAGTTATGCAGTAAGTAAGATACAGTATTCTAAAGTGTTACCAAATTAGTTATAAGCGCAATATATCCTGAAAAGGTGCTCATGCTGACTGGAACGCTGCCACAAGTGCACGCACAGAAAGCTGCCTCTCTCAGGCTATCGCGAATTTGGGACGTGCTCGATGTTAAAAAGTGTTTTTAAGCACAATAAGCAGTGAAAAAGAACTCAGTGCGGTGTAAGAGCTGACTGACAGTGCAAGCGCGTGAACAGAAAGCCGCATCTCTCAGCATGCGATCGTGAATTCTGTTCTCTTTGACGTCTTATTGTGCTTGAATAATCAAATACACACAAAGCTATGTCCAAAATCCCATCGTGTGGAGTATAAACACACAGCCGGTTATGATCAGTATAATGGATCCGTGCGTTTGGTCTTAAAGTGACAGCATCCTTATAAAACTGCTGCTCTGTGTCATTAATATGAATCAAACAAAAGAAAAAATAACATTTTTTTTTAGCTTTAATAAGAATACCTTTATATTTAATTCATACAGTGAAGACTATGCAATATTTTATTTTTACATTTGATTATTACATTTCTGTACTAATTCTAACTACATGTTAAATAAAACTTAATTTGTTTAATTCATATTTTTGCAGTGTTGTATTTGACTTATTGTTTGTAATTTGCTTCTTCCATATTTTTTTTAAATAACAGAAATGAGATGAAATAAGCTGCAGCTCTGTTACACACCATTAACGCCGTCAGGATGATGTGCTCCTGACACTCTGGATGATGCTCAGAACTCAGTGCTGATGTTTCCTCGCTCATCCATCCTTCAGGCTATGACCCGGAAACAAGTATGTGGTTTAAATAAACCATAAATTTCACATACTTCAACAGTGCATCTTGCTTCATTAATATTGATTAAGAATGCCTTAATTTAATGCCAAAAAAAAAAAAAAAAAAAACATAACAGCAGATCCCTGAAGCACACTGATGTCCCTTTGAAGCGATGCCTGAGTGAGCAAGAATATTCTGTTTTACAAATACATCTTTGCTTTGATACCTTCATCCTGGCATATCATCCTCACTCAAGGTAAGAGGTAGGATGCATGGAAAGTATAAAAAAAGATGCACAAATATAGACTAAGAAGCACCCAGTATGAGTTAAATGGGCCTAACTACAAAAGCCAGTTCGTTAATGGCATCATCCTCCAGGAAGTGACATCATCTTTGATAGGGAAGCAATCCGCTCATTAAGTCTGACGTCACACATCATCGCCTCCTGTATCCAAACGCTCAATCAAATGCCAAAAGAGAAAAACAACTAATGGTGCTATGTCCGGCTGTCACGATATCAGATTTTTGACTACACGATTATCGTGGCCAAAAGAGTTCACCATATTTTCACAATATATCTCAATATATATAGAAATACAAAAATTATGCTATCATTCAAATAGAAATTAAAAATGTCGATTGGCATTACATTATAAATATACATTATCCTTAAGAAATGTTCACAGATAAACCATACTGTCACAATGGTTTGTTAATTTAGTTAATGGTTTGTTAATAACTTGAATAAGTAATTACTTCGCGGCAGCTAAAAAATATTTTGTGGTATGAATATCTAAACATGAACAGAACACAAGAACAGACCATTTGCCTTTAAATAAAAAAATAAAAATTAAATAAAATAAACATTTTATTCTGGCTTCATGTGTTCTTGTTTTATAAACACTTGAATGTGGGTGTTTCATAAAAAAAAGCAACATTTTAAACAAAAAGCTGAGAAAATCACGTTTTTCTTACCCCAGGTTTGAAATGGTAGAGTATCATGGTTTCCCCAAAAATATTAGCAGCACAACTGTTTTCAACATTGATAATAATAAGAAATGTTTTGTTTAGATATTAGAATGATTTCTAAAGGATCATGTGACACTGAAGACTGGAGTAATGATGCTGACAATTCAGCTTTGATCACAGGAATATATTACATTTTACAATACATTCAAGTAGAAAACAGCTATTTTATTTTAAAATACAATATTACAATATAAATATAATATATAAATGTACAATATTACTGTTTTCACTGTATTTTTGCCTTGGTGATCATAGGACAGTTTTTTCAGAAAATATATATTTTTTAAAAATCATATTCCAAACTTTTGACCTGTAGAGTATATACATGTTAAACATTCTCATTTAGTCAGAAATTGTAATTACAAAAAGCAATCTTTTTCACTCTGCTTGTTTGTACCATTATAGCTTTAATAAGTTGCTTGTACTATGAGACCAATTATATCAGCGCTTCCACATCCATGTAGAATGCTAGCTCCAGATACATGACATAAAATATTTTATCTCATTGGTTAATAAGGATTATTTATTTATTTATTGTAAATATTCACGACAAAAACACCTTGTGAATAGGTCTTGACTGCTAACAATATAACAGTTGTTAGTTCATATGATTTATTGATGGTGTCTGTTTTGATTACATTTACATTAAACAGATTTGCTGAAAATGTGCTCAATAGCTGAAAAGCAACATATTGTGACGTATTTGTCCCTTTTGAGACTCGCTGTTCCAGTCAGACAGTAGTTTCATTAACAAATAGGCTTCTTCTCATTGCTTTTTTATACTCAGGCAATATTGAATGTTTTTGAACGCAGGCTTGTAAGGTCACATAAGTGGCTATTCATAGGCTTTTAATCATTAAAATTAGCCCTAATGAATCTAATTTTACTGTTCAATGGTATTTAACAGGAGGCAGTGATCAATGTTGTCAGCTAGAAACACACTCTAAATTAACTTAAGTACAACACAGAGGTCAGTATCCAGAATCTGTAATTGAAATTGAATCCCTCTCTGTGCCACATAGAATAAAATTGACCGACTTGGAACAGTAGGAATAAATAAATGCAGAGTAATTCAATTAACGTTTTGTGATGGGCAACAGTGTATTCTGCATGCTATATGAATGATGGGAAAACAGTGGTGTTCAGTGTTTGCTGTCCTGCAGCGTGCTACCAGAGCTCCTCCACCTCCCCCAGCTCCACCTGCCTGGATCTGCTACGGGATTTATGTATGTCTATTCATGCAGCAGCGGCAGCATATCTTACATGCTCACAGCAGTGTGTCTGTGTATCTGTTAGCAGTAGCAAGTCCTTACAGGCTCTGCAGCAGCAGCAGCAGCAGTGTAGCAGAACTAATCTGCCAAGACCAAATACATTAACATTGCCATATTCATTACCATGAAAAAAAAAAAAAAAAAAAAAAAAACATGAAATAAAAGTGACTGTTACAAAAAATTTAAGTATTAAAAATAATATACTAACAATATTTAGGTCATATCACAAATGTTTCTTTGTTTTTTTTCACAAATGCAATTTTGTTTCAGACTTGGCTTCTGTCATGGCTGGTTATTCATTTCTGTTTGAGGACTTTTATTTTTATATTTCTTTCATTCTGTTGTATTTGTGGTCACACACCTTGTGTTTAGTCCCTGGCTGCATCTGAAAATGCTCGAATGCACCTTATGGAACTGATTTCAGACAGACTTCTGAGGCAGCGTAATGGTTTATTTATTAATCTATAGCAAAATAAAGTGAGCTTTGGTGATAACTGAGCAAATATTTAATTGCTACAATAGTGATGTCATTGCTAAAAAAATTAAATCAGAAGTGGAAAATGTTAGTCAGAAATGTACATTTACACAGACTCACCACCAACCGCAACGTTCAGACGCATCTTTTTTTAGCTCAACTGTCAGAATGGAAAGCACATGAAGGCAGCGAAGGATACATCTATGATGCATTTAAAAATCGATCAGATGAAGATATCTCTGTTGACAGGGAGTGAAGCTAACTGGGTTCGGATGGGCCTTAATGCCTTCCTACCCTGGAGTGCGTCCTCCGAAGGGAACATTGTTATGTTTTAGGAAGCAGCCCCTATTTCCCTTGTTTCTCTGGTTGTTAAGTACAGTGCTCGAAGTGGGCCGGTACGCATTACCACCACTTCTATATTTTAATCTTTAGCGTACCTTCTCATTTTCTTCTCACATTTTGCCAGTACTTTGCCACTCAGAGTCAAAGTGTTTCTATAGTTACGGATTTGGTTCTTTACCTGTGTCTTGCTTAGATCATCGTTGCCCTGTGTTTTTATACTCTGTTTCTTCAGTTCAGGGTCGGTTATTGTTTTGACTTTGTCCATATTAAGTTTGCATTTTCTTTGGATCACCGTCACCTCTTGGATTATCTTTGTTTAATTTAATTACAAAGATTTCTACATTTAGATTCTCATCTCTTCATCTTCCCAGCTCTGAACATGACAACTAGCCTACAGTCTTCACTCATCAACACATGCATTTGATTCACAATGCAAGTTATTGTAAGAGATTAGTTAAAGTCCCCCTGTGGTGAAAATCAAGCTTTTAATGTTGTTTATATGTCTATTTTATGAAGTCTTGATTTTGTTTTTGGGGTGTACTGCAATATGGTTTCATGCTTCATTGTTCAAAAAATTCATTTTTTTTTTTTTATATATATATTTTACATCTCCCCAGTCTGGTTAAATGTGTTGTTTTCGATGAAGCCCCTCCTTCCAAAATACAAAATGTGCTGTGATTGGTTAGCTGGCCCAGTGTGTTGTGATTGACAGCGTGCGTATTCTGGAAATGTCCCGCCCCTTCATAACCGCAAGCTCTACTCAGATGTAAATATTAACGATGGCGTCAATTTCAAACCATTTCGAGCCGATTCAGACCCTGACAATGTTAACAAACAAGAGGATTGTGCTGAACGAATTTCATTCACAGATTATGCAAGCATGGATTTCACAGGACGTTTCAGAGTGACATGTTTTTTTGTATTTTTCTTATCGATACAATGTTATCCACCATTTAAACATATTTGTAGGGAAACCATAGTAAAACAAACAGTAATAAATCACAAAATCATGGAATTTTTTTTTTCAAAGGGGTGGTGAAGAGTCTTACAAAAGCAAGAGCGTACAAAAGCTAAAGTAAACACTACATCAATACTGTAATGTTAGTTAGCGGGCTAGCGGAGGCAAAGCTTTACATCATAGCTATCATAGCAACTACATACAATTTATAATTTAAACTGTTAATAGAAAACACAACTACAAATAATAGTTGTTCAGGAGAAGCTTTTGTGTGTATAGCCTGCATTGTACTCTCTTCTGGAAGCTGTTCTGTGTAAAATGTGCAGTGCACAGACAAACATTGAGGTTATAATGTTCAGGAACAGTGTTAAAAAGTAATAATTTTAACTACTCGTCAGCCTTAGGACAAACCTCGCCAACTTGTTTGCATATATGCATAATAGGACCCCTTTAAGACAAACCATGTGCAAATTCATATTCAAATTCATGTGCTGAGTATATTCTCATTAAAACTGCAGTCGAATTCACTGGTGTTTCTGACGTCACAAACTTCCTTGTAACCAATCAGATCAACGTGTGATCGTCAATGAGTGGATCTCTGAGCTGAATGAGTGAGTGGAGGCGGGGCTCATTTGCATATTCATAGAACCGCGTATACTAAATGAGCCAAGGGTGTAGAGTTACATTCAAGTGTCATTTTGGTGATCAAAGGTGAGTTTTAAGGGATAAAATTAATGACTACAGAGGGACTTTAAATCCTTGCATTTCATGTAAATGTATTCTCTTGGTGCTGAGCTTGTTAAACGAATACCTACTAAATACTATAGGATATTCTGAGAGGGCAAATAGCTTTGGCATATACTCGTTTCCCTTAACATTTTTAATGACAAATGTGTTGCTAATATTGTTCTACTTATTTTGCTTTTATTGGGATTTTAATGGAGAAGATTGGCTACTTCTATCCATCTGTCATTTGTTCTTTCTCTGAAGCTGACCTTGACAATGTCCTTTCCCTAGCCTAGTTTTCAAACACCCACTCTCTCTTCATGCTAATGTCTTACACAAGCACTCCATTAAAAATAAAAGTTGGTCTATTTCTTTCTTTCTCTGTATCTCACTAGCTCTTTTTTCTTACCCTCCCTCTCTCTCTCTCTCTCTGAAGTTCTTTCATGAAGCATCAAGAGCCATATATTCATTATCTGGCATCATATTCATTTCTATGCTAATGAGGACCATGCCCACTGAAATCTGTCCTTCAGATAGGAGTAAGTGGCAATCAGGTTTTGTTTGTTTTGAGGTTTCTTTCTGGAATGACAGAACATTCCCAGTATTATCTGGAAATTAAGTATTCAGAAAATCAGTGCGAAGAAGCTACAGAATATAACGTTCTGTTTGTTAATAAAATAACAAATCCAGCAATGTAAAATGTTTGTTTTTGTGTGTTAATATGAGAAATTATTTTTTTGTTTGTCACTTTATATTTAGCCTGTAGTTTGTGTTTTGATAAGAGATATTTTCAATACATCATTAACAATTCAACATTTTACAATGATGTGTCATTGTCATCATCAAACCCTTTCTTCAGTGGAGCTGAAATAAGATGTTATCAAGAATTACCACGCTTTTCTTTCACATAAGATGATAGCAAGCAGTGGCTTGAGACTTCCAAACTCCAAAAATAAATAATTACTTATTACAACTCATATGCTATATTTAGATAATGTTCACTTTTCAATGCTGTTCTTTTAGATTCAGATTGCCAGAAAAGTACCATTGGATGCATACTTCCATGTATATTCACCTGTGGAAGTTGTGTCTCATGCTAAGCAAAACTCGAACTTTTCCATGGATCGGTTGGTGGTGCACCTCCCCGAGCTGCGGCGTCTGAAACGTGACATTTTCACAGCACGATGAGAGCTGCCACTCTCTCTCTGTAATTATTTCAGCGGCACTCGCTTGCCCCAAATTGAAAGAATGAATATCAGCCTATATTTCCTCTGAATCACATCATTTAAGAGGCTTTTTATACGTTTAATAAAGCACAGCCGCCTGCCTCTATCACTAAGGAGCGAGTCATTTCCTGGGGAGGGAGAAACATCTGTTCCCAATTGAAGGGCTTGCTGAGGGGGAAATAAGGCTTTTTTTCGTATTATAATTGAGGAGAGAATAGTTTTAAATGGCACATTAGAGGCAGCACAATCTAAAGGATTGAGAGGCGGGAGCCTCCAACGCTCGAGGAGAGGTGAGGACGTGTGTATTATACTGACCCACCTGTTCAGAATCATTTAATGCTATTTATTGCAGCCGGCAGATTTTATAGATGTACCGTAGTTAGCAGATGAACAGCCTGCCACTAATACACAACGTGAGAGGGATATATCCGTCCTTATCTCTCTAGAACAGTGTCTGTGATGTTTATAGCCTTAAGATTACTAACAATTCCTGATGCTCTTTTACAACTGTCTGATGGTACACTGTAAAAAACTAAAACTTTTTATGTGAATTCACTGCATACTTATAGCGAGAATCTGCATAACTTACACAGTTAGTTTTACAGCATAAGTAGAATTATATGATTGTGCACTCTAATGGCAACACATTATCAGGCCAGGGTGGCACTGGCCCACTCAGATTGACGGCTGGTCCACCCAATCAAATGAGACACAAAAAGATTGTATTGTGGGAAAGGAGAAAAAAAAATACATGAATCTCATGGATGTCTCTCCCGAAACGTGAGGCGTGTACATGGCCACTGGTCAAGCATAAAAAACAAAAGTTTTATTCAAATTCTGAAACGATTACATCGCCTAGAAAACGTGGAAAGAGCGGTCCCTTTATAATCCCTTAAAAGCTGTCACTCATCTTGTATATAATGTAACATTGTGAGATCGAGCTGCCTACACTGCACAATGAATCTCTTATTTACATCATGTCTATGCTTTGCTATAATGAAAGGATTTGCGAGCTTGCAGAACAAAAACTCCAGCTTTGAGCGGTAAGTGGATTCTAACTTAAACACCTCTGATTGGCCATTGCGTTGAAGAAATCAACAGACATGTCTGTGATTGGCTACATTGCTCAACGCTGCAAAAACAAAGTTGTACACAGAAACCTTTGCAGAGTGCAAACACAGATATTCACGGGATTGTTTGCAAAATCACCAATATGCTATTATACGGAGAAAACTGATCCGAGACAAGCAGTTACGGGCAGTTTTCCCCTCTAAAAGCAATCAGAAGCAGTTTGAGTGAGAAGATTACATGCTAAGCATAATTCCGTGGCCTTGCCCAGCCTCACACACACTCCGCCTATTTATCTTTGTTTATTGTTCTTATTCTGTTCATTTGTTATTTTATTTAGGAATGGATTTTGTTGTTTTCATGAAATTGGTGGCTGACAATAAATCACATTTAACTATTCTTAATCGTCAAATTATCTTGTATGCCATGCATTGTAAAATGATGTAATTTGAGAGCAGGCATTGGTCCACCCTATTTCACAGAGGTCCACTTACTTACGCCACAGCCTTACAGTGAACCTGAGAGAGGAAACTGTTTGCCTGTTTTACAGTATTCTCTTGTTAATGCTTAATGTCTACTTAATGATTAATTGCAGTAGTGTCCATAGGATTTGTTTTTTGCTTTTATCTCGTCATGTTTAGAGTTTGTTTCATGTAGAATTGTGTTGATTGAAAGACACCATGTTTGCACTTTGCCAAGTGCATTTTTGAATGCAGTGCTGAGCAATGGGAAAAGGAGCTTGCTACACTGTCACATTCACATTCAGTTTAATTTGTCTTAGTTTCATTTTCATGGACCCTTAGGGGCTGTTTACATGACACCATTTTCAACTAAAAACGTAAAACTTTTAATGCGTTTTGGCCATTCGTTTACACAACAACGGCATTTTAGGTGCCTGAAAACGCAAACTTTAGAAAATGGGTTTTTAAAGTGTACGTTTTTGACAACGGTCTCCGTGTAAACAACAAAAACGCGAATCTCTCAAGACGATGACGTCATGCACATGCTTATTACGTGTTCAGCCTATAGTGTTTTATCTAATGGCCTGGCAGCAGAATACAGCGTTTTTTGTCGTTTTCGCGGATCCGTGTGAATGGGGATCATTTTAACAATGGTGTCGTCTGTACGTGGAAAAGTCAAAGGAAAAACTCCGTTTTAAGCATATCGTTGTCGTGTAAACATACTTTTAGTTTTCTTGTAGTTTCCGGTTTCATTTTTTCAAATTTTCCCACCACTTGTTTGTCACCATGGTTATTGATTTAAAGAGCATCTTGCATGTAAAAAAAAAATCTAAATGAATATATAACCGTGTATGAAAATACCATATGAAAAGATAATGCAGGATTTAAAATGTTTTAAAACGACATAAGGACACCAATTTAGTAGATAAAGTGAGCGTTTCTTTGCCTGCTCGTACAAACCGCTTTTTTTTCAACATCGCGTCATTTTACGTCACAAGAGAGAGATGTGTGCTGTGCTCTGCCGCAGCTCAGTGCAGAGTAGGGTGGTATTCAGTAAGAGCGGTCGTGAGTCAGTGTGTTTTCAGTAGTTTTTGTATTTCAATTTATCATCGTCATGGTAAATTTTTGTGTTTGTGGAGCTTGCAAAAACTCCAGCCTGTCAGGACATCGAGTCCACCGGTTTCCTAACAAGAAAAAGGACGGTGCTATCTTTCGTGCCTGAGTGCGGTTTGTGCTATGGGTTTGTGCAGGTGAAGAGACGGGATTTCTCTTCCGCGATGGCTTCGGAAAACGCGGTCGTGTGTAGCGTTCACTTCAGATCGGAGGATTATCGTCCCGGCGATATGATGGAGTTCAACATGGGATACCGAAGTAAGAACCGGGTGAGACCCAGAGCTAGTGCGGTTCCTTCAGTGCCCACATCTTCGGGTTCTCCCGCCGGATGTAGGCGCGAGCACAACATCAACTGGCAAACGCAATATAAGCGGAACGAAACTGAGCTACTCGTTGTTGTGTTTGTGTGGACCGTTTATCAGTTTGGACCAGTGCAGCGCGAGCCTGATCAAGCAACACTGTAACTGCGAGATCCAGTAAATAAAGCATTTGAATTCGCCACTGAAGTAATAACATCGCTGCGAGATCTAGTGAGAAATATTCACATTTCTCCGTTATTAACGGATCAAACAGCGCTGACGTGGAAACCAGTAATAAACATTGTGCAATGAATGAACGAACTATCCAGTGTCCACAGATCAGCAACATTTACCATGGCTTTACTGTAGTAACACTAACTGCAACCATGGAAGTTTGGCATTTTCCACTAAGGCCCAGTATGCATCCACCTCCCTGCAACACTGACTTTCCTCAGCTGTAAACATTGCCTCGCATTTCCCACACAAGCACCTATGGAACAAAAAAAATTATCAGGAATAAATATCTCTCTGTCTCTCGATGAGAAACCGCTAAGTTATATCACGTAAGGTTAGTCTGGGCGGATATTAATGAGCATGACAAATGCCTGATCAAAGCTTAGTTTCTGTTATTGTAAGTTCCAATATGTTCTGTCTAACATTAATCCTGGCCTGTCCCTGCTCTCTTGGCAGCCTAGCAGGCTCATAATTGTATGGCTGTGGTCCGTCAACAATTTCCTCAGCGTCCGAAATGTCATTGCAATCCATTTTCCCTGTTGTTTGAACCGACAGCTCTCCCTCGTGCTACGTCACGACTCTCGCCCGTCACGCCCATTTTCAGATGCGGAAGTAAAATTTTCTCACAAAAACGACTCCAGAAGCCACTGTAGCGTATTTATAATTTTTTTTTAAAGAAAATCTAGTTCCTACATTATTTTTCTATACATTGACTTGTTGGGTCTTCTAACCTGCAAGATGCTCTTTAACGCGCGCACCTGTTCTGTATTCTGCCCATTATCCCTTTGTATTTAAGTCCCTCAGTGTGGTTATTTCATTTGTCTGATATTGCTTGTGTTAAGCACTCTGTTTTGTAGACTCTTGGCTTGTTATGTATCTGAGGGGATTTTGTTTAATAAATTTAACTTTGATATTGATTCTGGATCATCTTCAACTTCTACATTACACTATTTATTGTGCAATTATTGTACATAATTGTATTGTACATAACTATTAAAGAACAAGTCACATGTTAGGTTTATTTATTTGTATTGTGGTTTCAAAACACATTGATTCAAGGATGACATGTACACATAGTTCAGTCATGAAACTCTAGAGGGCGCAGGCTGATTGGTCCTTTACATGCAATATGCAAGCAATCACATCATTAGCCTACCTTATGGCACAAGCTGACTGGCCTCTGGTGATCTTGCAGACAATGAGATTGCTTGCTCAACGTTTTAAATAGTCAAATAGTTTATTATTTGAGTTCATCTGAAACCTTACATCTTTCCCAGCTCCACATGCCCAGATCTGTTACGGTATTTACTTTGCAGTAGCAAGTCCATACAGGCTCTGCAGCAACAGTGTAGCAGATCTAGTCTGCCAAAACCAAATACATTAACATTGCCATATTAAATAACATGCTAAAACTATTACAAGATGTGTTATGATTGAAATAAGAGGGGTCATAAAAAAGTGCATGTAGTTTTTTTAATTAGTACCTCACTGAAGAAGCTGTTTTACATAACACACGTTTACAAAAAGACCACATTGAAAATTCTTTTTTTTTTTTTTTAAAGTGTGTACCTTTTGTAATAGTTGTGTATAAGTACCTCAGTTGTCCTCAATGTGAAAAGATGGATCTCAAATTCTCAAATTCCAGCAGCTGGAAAGGTTTCAAATTTGCAGAAGATGCTGGAAAAATCAACAAATGTGAAGGATCTGGGGTGTTTTTCTAAAGAACAGTGGGCAGTGTAACTGCTCAGGACAAACAAGGGACTCATGAACAAAAAAATAAATAAAAAAACAGTTGTGGATCATTAAGGTAAAAAAGACGGCGATGTGCTGGAAATTGCCTAAATGAGTCACTGTACCATTGAACCACTCTTTACAGATTCAAACTCATTAGTACATTACACCAAAATGTAATAAATTACAACCAAAACCTTCATAATCCTTCATGTTACTGCAAAATGAATTACCAGCTTCAAATTAAAGTGAAAATCTCCATAAGTTACCAAAACTTATTAAGTTACCATCAGTGATGATTCACAGCACTTTGAGGTGAATCGGTTGCAAATAACCAACTCAAAGAAATGTTTATTTATTGCTGCAGTATTGCCAGGGAAAATATAATGTCGTGGCATTTGTCATCGCTACCCTGCTATCTAATCAAAAATATAGGTTCAATACTGAAAAACTGTGATTTAAAAAAAATAACGACGCCACCACTTTGCTACTGAGAAACATAGTTAAGCTAACAGTTTGACATATTATGCTTCTCTCCGATGGTGTTGACGGCTTTTAAGAGCACCATCACTTCCTGTTGGCTCGTCATGAATGGGAGTCTTTTCACAGCTGCTACTGGAGGACGGCAGTAAATCCCACTCATATGAAAGTGCAGTCACACGAGAGGCAATCATTTTGAGATGGTCGGCTGCCCAGACTCTTGCATCGCCCCAGAGCCACACACGGACACACTCCCCCTCTGTGTCCCTCCTCTCTGTGCTTCAGTTCCCACCTAAATTACAGTAGACTCCAGCACAGAAGCTAAACTACACCTACAGGCTTGACTGCAAAAGGTCAACAAGCTGCTTAAAATGAAAAATAGCACAGGAGTAATCTACTCTCCCATCTTCTTTCCCCGAACCACCTCTCTCACTTCTATTCCCTCTCTCTGTTTCACTCTCTATTTTTGTACGTCTGCTTCTCCTTTTTAGGATATAGTGTTCTAAGAATCGAAAATTACAAAAGTAATTGCTTTCATGAATCCACTCCACTAAGAACATTCATCTTGTGTGTTCTTTTGTTCTAGTTCATGCATTTCATTTTTGTCTCTTTCTTTCTGAGCCTCTTGCTGATAGTAAAAAAAAAAGCAAACAAAGGATTTTTATATTTTTTTGGGAGGGAAATATGTGGGGGGCTTGCCTGTGCAAAACGCAATGCTAGGATGTTCTGGGTGGTTGCTTACTAGCTCAAGTTAAAAGAGCCCACCATCAAGTACCTCTGATATTCTGGTCTCTAGATATGCATTGGGTTTCTCTGGATGGATTTGTTTACATGTAAGATGTATTATTGTAAAATGATTTTGAAGCAACATGTAGGCTACATTGCAAATAGATTATGTACAACAAGGTTCAATTCATTAACATTTTTTGTTCAGTATCAAGAAATTGGTAACACTTTACAATAAGGTTCATTAGTTAACATTAGTTAATGTATTGAACATGAACTAACAATGAGCAATACATTTGATACAGTTTTTTATTAATCTTGTTTAATGTTAGTTGTAAGGGTCAGACATGTCAATTTAGCTCAAAGGGAATTATTAATTATTTTATGGGGAATTCGAAAGAATCACTTATTACGGCCGAGCAAATGACTCGTCCAGCGTTCATTTGAACGGACCGTAACTATCAGCTCTGCAGCGGATATAAATATCCAAACTAGTGAAAATACTATTTATTAGCAAGGTAACTTAGATCAGCAGTTTAAGACATTAAATTCGTAATCACACAACACAAGAACAATTATCTTAAAAAAAAAAAAAAAAAAAATTATTGATTATTGATTAGTCTAACACATAAAACTAATATCTAACACAAACACACGCGCACACACACACACACACACTCATACGAGTTGCAGAAAGAAAGACAGTGAGGAAAGAATAAGTTTTAAGAGTGAGATAATTAAATCCCAAGTTTCATATGCACTTATAAGACATGACCTGAACGAACCATCAGCCATTAATTTAACCCTTCTGTCGTTTCTTAGGCGGGTTATTACATTTTTTATCAAATAAAGTTACGTTTATTTGCCAGTTCAGTTAAGAGTCCGGAGGCTACTTGCTTGTCTTTGCATTCCTTTGGGGATTCCTTTTGTCAGTGTAAAAGGGGGTTCCCGGGTTCATTGATTGGCTGGCAGTGTCCTCATGTCTGGATAGATGACTGGGGCGGCCAATCACGTGGTGGCGGATGGATGGAAAGTCATTGAAGTTGGAAGCGGGCTTTGCAGTCGAATCAATTAAAGGCACACTACGCAAAAATTGTACCTTAATATAACAGCTTCAAAGTCATTTCGGTAGTAAACAAACTCATAGTAGGGCGAATCATCCTGGTAGTAAAGCTTGGGGGGGACGCCGCTGGAAAAACCAGCAATGCAAGTTTGAGAGGGGCGCCACCGACAAATCTCGCGAGAATCACGACTTGCTTTGCGGCAACGACGTCACACACATCAACAACAACAACATGAAACACTTGCGCACATTTCAGACGTGATTCTTGGAAGACTCGACGATGGAAAAAACAAAGAAAGCGCGGTCGGAAGACCGTGAGGAGGAACCAGACAAGAGTCCCACTCTGTCAGGCTTTCACTCATTGGCGCGAGCTAAAAAGCAGCACTGGATGCAACAGCGATGCTGACCTGGCGATATTGTTGATGGACTAGTAAGTAAATCTCTTATTTGTAAACGACGCTGTTGACGTTGATTCCTCTGATTATCATGAGAACAGTTGTCAATATCTCACACAATTATCAGGACATAAATAAGCCTAGAGCAGGGGTGCCCAATCGACTGTCCTGCACAATTCATCTCCAACGGCAGGAGCAGGATTGGGCACCCCGGCCTAAAGGTTAGTGTAGTGTAAATAGTGTAAACGAGCACAATTTACAAACTATTATGATAAATTGCATTAATCATGTCTAATGACATCATAACGGCCAATGTTATGAAATAATGTGACGTATATTTAACTTTATTGATGTCATCTGGCATTTTGTAATGTTTACATTACAGTCAAAAAACACAAATGAAATTATACAGTAGGCCTAGACCAGGGGTGCCCAACCCTGCTCCTGCCGATCGACTGTCCTGCACAGTTTCTCTCCAACCCTAATCAAACACACCTGAAGCAACCAATTAACGTCTTCAGGATCGCTTGAAAATTAAAGGCAGGTGTGTTTCATTAGGGTTGGAGATGAACTGTGCAGGACAGTCGATCGGCAGGAGCAGGGTTGGGCACCCCTGGCCTAGACTATAGGCTATTTACTTGTGATTTAGCTGCAATCATGTAAAAACGTTATAAGCCAGCAAACGCGGTAGGCTACTTTATTATTATAAAGTAGTCTAACACTTGACAAACGTATTATTATCCTATTACCATCATCAGTAGTTCAGTAGACAATGCAATATGCAGTAGCCTAATATTTGTATGAAATTGTGAAACATTACCTGGTCAATATCTTCGGAGTCTATCTGTGCCTGTTCCATGCCCGACGCTTCTACCGAACAGGTACCGGCGTACAGCGAGGGGGTGGGGATTTACGACAGTGCAAGTATTCCACAGCAACTCTAGGGGTCGCTGTTTGACAAAAACACAATTTCTGCATTGTGTCCCTTTAAAGGGATAGTTCGGCCAAAAGTGATATTTAACCCATGATTTATTCACCCTCAAGCCGTTCGAGATGTATATGTCAATCTTTTTTCAGACGAACACATTTTCAGTTATTTTAGAAAATGTCTTAGATCTTTCAGTGGTTATAGTGTGAAGCTATGGGGTCCACTTCCTTCAAGTCCCAAAACGTGCATGCATCCTTCACAAAAGCAATCCATCCGGCTCCAGGGGGATAAACGAAGGCCTTCTGAGGGTAATCCGTGTGGTTTTGTCGTAAAAAACTTTATAAATGTAAATAACTGGCTTCCGGTAGCAGTCGACGCGCGTTCACGGAGATGGATGCTGGCGTATGACGTAGGGCGTAGCGTAGGAAGCGTCGTGACGTAGAACGAACGTAGAGTTTTGTTTTGCTCTGCTCTCTCCCATACAGAAATGTAATATATGTCAATATATGTAAATTACATATATAATGTTAGTGCCCATGTATGTCTGCTGCATATATGAGAATATATGCAAAATTCATATATGTAAAACACATATACATATATGAAACATATATTTCAAAATATATCAAAAATGGCCGTTTTCATGTAAGTGCCATATATTTTCCCGTATATGCACATAAATGTGAAATATATGTAAGACGCATATATGTATACATGCATATATGACGCATATATGTATACATGCATATATGACGCATATATGTATACATGCATATATGACGCATATATGTATACATGCATATATGACGCATATATGTATACATGCATATATGACGCATATATGTATACATGCATATATGACGCATATATGTATACATGCATATATGACGCATATATTTATACATGCATATATGACGCATATATGTATACATGCATATATGACGCATATATGTATACATATATGACGCATATATTTATACATGCATATATGACGCATATATTTATACATGCATATATGACGCATATATTTATACATGCATATATGTACTTTTCTATAGTACATACTTTAACATATATTAGGGATACAAATCTTATATCTGAATGCCTTGAAATTAAATGCCTATAGTTGGAGATTTTGTCTATTGTGTGAATACCAAATATAGTATTTTAATATAGTAATACCAAATATAGTATTTCTTTGTCATTTTTGACAAATACATCCACAAAGTACCATAACCATATGCCACAGCTTTAAAAATGCATCAGTATCACATGCATGTACATGCATGTATGTGTAAAACTTTTCACTGTAAATTTACAGTTAAATACTGGCAGCTGGGTTGCCATCCACATACTGTATTTTTACAACACTACTACAGTAAACAGCATTTACAGTACTCCACTGTAATTACAAAATACAGTATACCACATTTTACATTATTAAACTTGTCGACAGCAATAAATTGTATTTTTACAGGGAATACTGCTTTTATTATTACATAATTAAAATATTATACTTTAAGGTTTCATAAGAGTAGTCACACTAGGAAAAAGAAAACAACATTTTCTGGGTTTTAAAACATTTATTTAGTTAAATTACCTTCTGTGAACATGTTGGCTGAATTACTTTTTAAACATAAAATGCAATTTTAACACTTAACAACAAACAGGTAACAGTTAGCACTTAATTAAAAGAATAGTTCACCCAAAAATTTAAATTAGCACATGATTTACTCACCCTCAAGTCATCCTAGGTGTATCTGACATTCTTCTTTCAGACGAATACAATCAGAGTTCTATTAAAAAATGTCCTGGCTCTTCCAAGCTTTATAACGACAGTGAAATGCTGTTTCTTTTTTGAAGTCCATAAAAGTGCAAACGAAATCCCATTCAAAGTCTGCAAGGTTTCGCAGAAGTGAGGACACCTGTAGGCTTACAGTGGTGTTCTTGTTTTGCACAACTTGGCCAGTTTTCTTTGAAGTTACTTGTCCTTTCTTTGTTTTTGATCCACGTTCAGGATTGATGTCAAGAAAGCGTCTAAAAGGCAGAAAAAAACAACAATTAAATATTATTAACTGAGTGTATATATTTTGACAAAGAGAGACAGCACAAAAGCTGTCTAAAACTGAACATAAAAAAAAAAAATGCAATGTAGGATGTTGTGGAAAAAAAAATGCAATGTTGGATGTTGTGAAAAAAAAAAATGCAATGTTGGATGTTGTGATCAATAACTGATATTTTTTCTGCCCTGGTAAAATACATCAACTCAATGTGTCTGTTTACATGCGCACTGTCAACTAACTAAATTTTTGGAAGTGGGGTTGCCAGATTTAAAGTTTTATTCTACAACTTTTGTCTACTCATCACCCAGCTCATTAACAATATCATCCCCTCATCCGGTGCCATCAGAGTATCAGTGGAAAGGCAGTCTTTAGACTTTCCGTTTATATAGAGCACACACAGCCAGAATCCAGCCCAAACCTTTGTGACAGAAATAATTTAACTTAATTGCAAGCCTTGCAATGTTTATTGCATATATGACAACATGATTTACCAGACTAAAATGCATGTTTGCACCCAAAAATTTAAATTCTGTCATTATTACTCACCCTCAAGACTTTTGTTCATCTTCGGGA
The DNA here is from genome assembly GCF_951802725.1 of Rutilus rutilus. Lineage (NCBI taxonomy): Eukaryota > Metazoa > Chordata > Actinopteri > Cypriniformes > Leuciscidae > Rutilus > Rutilus rutilus. Next base: position 3,855,050 of record NC_140230.1, on the reverse strand, counting down.
CACAAATGAAGATATTTTTGATGAAATCTGATAGTTTTGTCCTTCCATTGATATCAATATCATTGCAACTGTCAAAGCCCAGAAAAGTGGTAAAAACATTGGTAAATATATAGCTACAGTGGTTCAACCTAAATATTATGATGCAGGGTTTCTGCACATTTTTTAAAGTCAAATTTAAGGCTTTTTAAGACCCGAAGAAATCAAAATTAATACCATGCATTAGGGGTGTGCAATATTGACAAAATGTCTCGATCGATATTTTCAAAGTTTTCTTGATAATAATTAGATAACATTTTACTGATTGTGTTTCTGTGCTTGGTGCCATGGCTTGTTTAGGCCTGTTGACAGCTGACTGACAAAGATATTCATATTTTTCATATTCTATGCAGTGGTCAGTTTACAGCAGTGACAGAAATTAAATTTTTTTATTAAGGGGTAATATTTGCCACCTTAAATTGATTTCAAGGGGCATTTTCACCTATATACGGACATTTGTAGATGTTTCAACAAGATCTTTTACATCTACTGCAGTCAGATTCACCCGTGTTCACTCTGAAGGAATCACTCACATGGCTGGGCACTTGTATGACACATCAAGGATGTTAAGAGGCTAAAAGCAGGTTTAAAACTTGAAGTCAACAGGGTGCAAATTTTAAAAAGAGGATAACACGGTGTAGGCAACACCGATTTTTGTCGTTGTTCTCTGTATTGACAGCACTCCAAATTTACAAAAAAAATGAGCTCAATGTTAAAATTGACCGGAGTTCTCCTTTAAGGTTGCACTAGTTACATGGATTATTTAAACAATGTTTTTACTAGCTTTCTGGGCCTTAAAAGTTGCAAAGACGTTGCTGTCTATGGGTGGTTCAGAAACCTCTCAGATTTCATCAAAAATATCTTAATTTGTGTTCTGAAGATGAACGAAGGTCTTACAGGTTTGGAACGACATGAGGGTGAGTAATTAATGACAGAATTTTCACTAATCCTTCAACTGAAAACAACTTGCACTGACATATCTTAAAATATATGACTGCCACTGTTTTATCTCAAGATGCACACCAGTAATGTTTTTTTTTTTTTTTATGATACATTATTATAAAATCTGCTTAAATACCCTAATTTTATTAAGGCCTAGACCTGGCTTAAGCTAAGCCCTGTATGGAAACCAGGGCCATATTGTTCATACCAGTAGTCAACATAATAAATACTGTCAAGTCAAGGTTAGTGACACAATTCAGTCTAATATATGTATATGTATATATGTATATATGTATATGTATATATATATGAATGGCAAATATGCCAATGACTAACCTCTGAACAAACTCAAGGTGCTGCCTCTTCCTGGTACTGCAAGCTGAAGTTATAGGAGGAGGCAAACAGCGCTGCCAGGCCAGTGATGAAGAGGCTGTGATCCTTCACACACACCTTGACCTTCCAAACTTAATATCCAGCACTGGTTGCTTAGAGATTGACCTGTAATGGAATAAAAAAAAATAAAGAATAAATAAATAATATTAATAATTAAAATAACTACTGTGGGTTCCACTGTGGTTCGATGTAGTTGTCTATTCATAGTTCTATGAATTACATTTTTCAACTAAAAATTAAAATTGGTTAGAATGCTAAAATGCACTGGCATATAATTTTGTTTGTTTTAAGCATAAACTCACTTAATTTTGACTTATTCTTTAAGAAAACAAGACAATTTTTACGTGTCTATTAAATGCTTCTTCATGTAAGAATTGTAGATATCTGGACTGGAAACAAAATAAAAACACTAATTAAGAAAAACATATTTTGCAGTGGGGTGAGTAAATGATGGCTTTTCATTTTAGGTTTCATCTACCCCTTTAATGTTTACATACCAGGAAATAAGTCGTGGACTTTCTGGCAAATGTAGATTGCTGGACATCAGCGTTGCAAATTCCTAAAACAATTTTTAAAAAGGACAGCACAACCTTGATCAACAGAACCAAAACATAAAACATATTACAAATTAATGAGATTTGCTGAATAATCTCTACTTATCTGCTTGAAGGATAACACCGTCTAACTTCTTTGAATTAGGGAGTAGTTGTAGGACCATGGGATGGCAATCAGGAATAGGCCTACTACATTTGAAAACAGCATTAGGAACATGGATTTTCATGTGCTAGCGAAATTCTGACAACGATTCAAAAGCACGATCACAGAACTGACAGAATTTGACAGCATTTTTTTTTTTACCACATAGACTATAACTGTAACACTACTTAAAAGCACTTACATTAACAATGGCCATCAGATTACAAAGCCTAAACCGAAAAAAATATATATCAAATGCACGTCATGCAAATAGCATGGTAAAGGTTGCCTATTAGGCCTATTTGAAATGTCGAAGTTAACGTTACTTGGTAAACAGGTGGAACAGAGTCAGTGAATTGCTTGCGCGGCCACGTTAAACCGCGTTCGCAAAATCAAACCAAATACGTGAAAATGTAGAAACGCAAAAAAAAAAAAAAAATTATATATTGGCTTACCGTATCACTCAGTTGAACAATTCTCCATCTTCTCAAACTCTAAATCCCATCGTCACGCGCAGGTTAGATTATTCAATGACAAATTCTTCCATCCGTCTTCAGGTAGCTGCTACCGTTAACGTCGTCCTTTTTCTGCTGCGTCACAGGCAACTAATGTTTGAAACACGAACCGAACCGAACCTCAAAAAAGCATTAAAATTGCTCACAGATTCGCAGACATTGTTTATCTTGATAACAGGAATGATTATTTGTTCAGTTGAATCCCGCTGACAAAACGAGTTTGCCTGTTGTAGCTGCCTAACGTTACTGTCTGCTGCTGCTCGCATGACGCGTCACATTTGAACTGAATTGAGCGCGAAAGAAATCAATCCCACAATGCAATGACTTTTCAGTCAGTATGATGGTAACGAATTTATCAGGACGAAAACAGAAATGTGCTGTATATTTACAGCTGTTCTGTAAAAGATACATCTTAATACTGTATTATGGAAATACAGTACAATTCTGTAAGAAATTCGTTGTAAATTTACAGTAAAGGGTTACAGTGTATGTTTACATACATTTATTAAATATGTTGAAAACAAATATGTATGTCACATATTTATAATTAATGTTGTCCATATGCGAGAAACCAATACTATACTGTAATATATGCAGATATATGGTATCATATATGGATGAACTCAAATATTTTCTTCACATGTTTGGACACATAAATGTTCATATATGTTGCAGGCATATATTGTGTTCTCAGATAAGTCAAATATATGTATAGATATATGTTGCAGTCATATATTGTGTTCTCAGATAAGTCAAATATATGTATAGATATATGTTGCAGGCATATATTGTGTTCTCAGATAAGTCAAATATATGTATAGATATATGTTGCAGGCATATATTGTGTTCTCAGATAAGTCAAATATATGTAGATATATGTTGCAGTCATATATTGTGTTCTCAGATAAGTCAAATATATGTATAGATATATGTTGCAGGCATATATTGTGTTCTCAGATAAGTCAAATATATGTATAGATATTTGTTGCAGGCATATATTGTGTTCTCAGATAAGTCAAATATATGTATAGATATTTGTTGCAGGCATATATTGTGTTCTCAGATAAGTCAAATATATGTATAGATATTTGTTGCAGGCATATATTGTGTTCTCAGATAAGTCAAATATATGTAGATATATGTTGCAGTCATATATTGTGTTCTCAGATAAGTCAAATATATGTATAGATATATGTTGCAGGCATATATTGTGTTCTCAGATAAGTCAAATATATGTATAGATATATGTTGCAGGCATATATTGTGTTCTCAGATAAGTCAAATATATGTAGAGATATATGTTGCAGGCATATATTGTGTTCTCAGATAAGTCAAATATATGTATAGATATATGTTGCAGTCATATATTGTGTTCTCAGATAAGTCAAATATATGTAGATATATGTTGCAGTCATATATTGTGTTCTCAGATAAGTCAAATATATGTATAGATATATGTTGCAGGCATATATTGTGTTCTCAGATAAGTCAAATATATGTATAGATATATGTTGCAGGCATATATTGTGTTCTCAGATAAGTCAAATATATGTAGAGATATATGTTGCAGGCATATATTGTGTTCTCAGATAAGTCAAATATATGTATAGATATATGTTGCAGTCATATATTGTGTTCTCAGATAAGTCAAATATATGTAGAGATATATGTTGCAGTCATATATTGTGTTCTCAGATAAGTCAAATATATGTAGATGGGCCAGTGACAAATAAGGTTTTCAACTGATAAAAAATTCAAAAAGGTTAAAACTGCACATCAAAGTAGTTATTATCTTTATGGGGGTGTTTTTTACTTATTACTAAAATCTCAATTTTAAACAATGTATTTTAAGCGGTTTAACTGAGAATCATGTGACGACACCAGTCAAAATGTCATACGGGATAACGTTAATGCATTTTCTAAATATTACGATATTAAAACTTTTCAAATCAATAATACTTAATGAATATATAAAGTGATGCAGTAAACAATATTTGGAGCACAGAAAAAAATGTTTTGCACAACAATTTTTTCTCATTATATTGTGATTTCTTTAAACGTGACCCTACTTGTTCAAGTTCTTTACCCACATTTTAACACTGCAATGTGATTTAAAATGCGAAATGTCTGAAAATGTTTTACAGGACTTGGTATCATGTTATTATTGTTTCCTCAACTCCATGAAGTGAAATAATTCATTTCAATGGGAAAAAACAGCGTTATCCCGCCTGACTTAAGTTGTTACTCGGTATGACACCATATAAGTTAACACATGAATTGTCATTTTTACAACACTTAATAATGTTCATAAATAATTAATGTTTATGTTATGCAATGTTTTTCCAAGGAAATTAATTAGGCTCCACTGTAAAGAAATACAGATGTGGTTTTCAGTGTGTAAACTGTTACACACAAACTCAGTGTGGTTTCTTCCCAGATTTGGCAAGTATACAAATACATTTAAATTTTTTTTTCATGTTTATGAATATCAGAACAGCACAACTTTTCAACATTAGGTTTAATTTAGTACTGAAAAGTACCGTGAATCATTTTATTGATGATCATAGTCACTCTACATCAATATTCATAAATAATGTAAAGGGTTAAAGTAGGCGACCTTCACTCATTTCACTGAACATCATTTATTTGAACAACAAATTTACAAAAGCATGTAATTGAACAACATATTTATAAAGAAAAATCTTATTAATGGGTTGAAGTACCTTGAATCAATAAATTTCATTAGTTTCATTAAATGAACACTACATTTTTATAGACTTAAAGGGGCTGATTCCCCAATATGACAGGTTGGACAATAATTAAGTGTAATTGTAATTGAATATTAATATGAATTATATAATTTGCTAATATTTAACTAAACAATGTTAATGATATGTTAATATCACAATTTTAATGGAAATTATACAAATTAAAGCTGAAAACTGTATAATAATATATTGTCAAACAGAAAGTAACTGTTATCCTATATGACAAAATTGTTATCCGGTATGACAAAACTCAGTTTAAATCTTTATCAGGCAGTATTTTTGGCTACCTATAGAAATCTGCAACCTTTACCTTCAACTTCCAAATATGTAAATTCATGCTAAATAAACATATTTACATAAAATCCACATTATATATGTTATTTTAGCGTTATCCCATATGACACAGGATTTTACTACATAGTGTGCTAGTGAAGAAAAAGGGTGAGTTAAACACATTTTATGAAAGACAATCTTACCTTTCACCATTGTTTGGGGGTCCATCAGGGTCTTCCTGATTGTGTAACATGCTGTCTCACATCGTGTCAAAATAAAATTCACAATAAAATTGCTCCAGTTTGCTTGTTATCCCGTATGACATTGGCTGACAGCCAGTTTTGGGACAGAATGCTCCAAAGCATAACAATTAACTGGATGTCATATTCTTTGTAATCTTTAAATATATTGTTGTCAAGACTCATACAATAATGCCTGTGGAGGAGATGTTAGGGTTTATTCGATTTTTTACAGTTTGTTTGGCTTTTTTTTATGTCACTCTAAGGTCCGGACAGTTATCCGGTATGACATTATGTGACTATAATGTCTAATAATTCTTACACTTTGTAATACCCTTAATATATGTTTATATCATTTGATAAACAGAGATCAATTGATTCAATAAATGTGCTTTTTATTAAACATTTCCTTATTTTGACTTCATAAAGGGGTTTGGACATCAAAATTGCACGTCACGTCATTGGGCCAGATATATGTTGCAGTCATATATTGTGTTCTCAGATAAGTCAAATATATGTAGAGATATATGTTGCAGTCATATATTGTGTTCTCAGATAAGTCAAATATATGTAGAGATATATGTTGCAGTCATATATTGTGTTCTCAGATAAGTCAAATATATGTATAGATATATGTTGCATGCATATATTGTGTTCTCATATAAGTCAAATATATGTATAGATATATGTCATGCTATTTAAAATATAAGTACATATATGGCCATATATTACATTTTTGTATGGGCTGGCTGCGCTGTCACGTTCGTTCTACGTCACAACGCTTCCTACGTCGTTTTTTTACGACAAAACCGCACGGATTACCCTCAGAAGGCCTTAGTTTATCCCCCTGGAGCCGGATGGATTGCTTTTGTTAAGGATGCATGCACATTTTGGGACTTGAAGGAGGTGGACCCCATTGCTTCACATTATAACCACTGAAAGATCTAAGACATTTTCTAAAATAACTGAAAATGTGTGCGTCTGAAAAAAAGATTGACATATGCATCTCGAATTAACTAGATTTTAACCACAAAGGCTATGAAATAATCTATGCATTTAACCATATTTATAAATGAATTGCTATTTTAATAATTAAACAATCTATATTCAATTAAATAGTCAAATCACTTAAGTTATTATTTCTATTTATATTCAGAATAATGCGCGATTCACTAAGCGTCAATGAATGCTATATTCCCATGCTGGTAACAGTACTAGCAAGCATATCAAAGTTCAGCGTTTCTCAATCAGCAGAATTCAGAGCTTACCAGCTGTCACTTCAGAGGTCTTTTAGTGAGTACTCACTCGCACAGAATTCAAACAGATATCAAGCTCAAATCCTCGAGCCAGCGCTGCTGTCTGCCGTTGCATCAGCTCCCGGTGCATACAAACAACAGCAACGGTGCATTGCCTTATCCGGGGTGAGCACACGCCACTGATTGCAAATTAGTTTCACCTGATACTAATGAGGGTATGCGGGTGACGGTCGGTTTGCCGCAACAGCTTGAATGAAGCTGTTTAACCCATGTTCTTCTAATCTTGATTTGGGTTCTTTTGTCTGCTCGTCTACATGGTTACTCGTCTGTCTGGTTACTCCATCATGGCTACTCAATGTGTCTTCTAATGCATTCTGGAATCTTCTCCTGCATTCTGGAATCTTCTCACTTTGTTCGGGTCCTCCTGGATGAGTTCTGACCAATTAGGCACTGTCTTTATTTGAGAGGTGGTATTTTCTTCACCTCTCATCGTAAATCATGCGTTATCTGTGATCTCTTTACTCTCCAGCTCTAGCAGAGAGTTCTGAGGCCACAGTTTAGACATTATTCCTATTATAAGAATACAAAACATTTTACACAGATTTCAGTCAAGCCATCATATGATCGTACTGATAGGAAACAAGACACACTTTCATTCGAACATCTAATAATTATAACACTGCATAATAGACACATATATATAGGTTGTAGACACAATATAGACTTATGTAGTTGAACGATGTTTGATTATAAGTCCGTCAAGAATTGTTTTAGGGTGATTTTATGTATTTTTATATGTAAAGTCTGAGTCTTTGTGGTTTTAAGAGATTTTATCCCTGGGGTCGTTCAGAGGAGGTCCTTTGTCTTGGGAATCCTTTGTCTTGGGATCAAACTACCTCTGCCGTTATCTTGGTTGGTCCCCGAACTGTGGCATCTCTGAACCAATCAGTCTCTTCCGAACTATCTAACACTGACACGTTCTTCCTTTATCTGGGCTCATTTCTATGAAGCTTGCATGGCCGTAAAGTTCTCAGCTGGGGGTTTACGTTGGTTAGCGTAGACTGGCTGGAGCCTGGATTTGATGGTTCTGGATTGGTGATATTTTTGTGTAAAAATTATGCTTGAACGAATCATCTGGAAGATTCATTTGGTTTAAGGTTTGCCCTTAAATCATACATAGTTAATAAAAATACAGCTGTTCATTGTTTGTTCATGTTAGTTCACAGTGCATTAACTAATGTTTTTTTTTATTTATTTTTATTTTTATTTAACCTTTATTTATCCAGGTAAACTGTTTGAGAACCACTTCTCATGTTAACAAATACAACCTTTGATTTGAATAATGTACTAGTAAATATTGAAATAAATACTAACTAAGCTTATTAAATGCTGTAGAAGTATTGTTCATTCTTAGTTCATGTTTGTTGTTAACTAATGAACCTTATTGTAAAGTGTTACCAAGAAATTATAATAAACACCATTTTAATCGATGTTAATGTTGTAGTGAATTGCATATTCTAGGGCATTCCAGTTTCATGGCCGAACACCTCTCTGACTGCCATAGTCGAGAAATGTTTGCCACATTTCACTTCTCATTTGTCCACATGCTGTTTCTAATGAACTAAATGCCCTTGACCCAACTTGACTCTCACCCTAAGGTTCATGCCAGGGCAGCGATAAAATAAGGACCTCCAGATGCAGCATGGTCATTTACTGGCAATGCAACATCAGAGGCAGGGACGGAGAAAACACACTCTCTGACACAAAATACAAACAAGACTGCAACACAACCTTGTCTCAGATCAGTGAGATATTAACAGATCCCATATTTTCTGAGTATCATGTCTGTAAGGGAAGATACATAAACAGACACGCTACATTCTGAGTCTTCATTCAGTGAGACGACAACATGCTCAGCATGTCCTGAATCTCCATCCAAGAGAGACAAAGGGAGATTTAGCATGTTTTGAGTCTCTAGTAGACAATACAGACACTTTTGCAAAAAATAAATAAATAAACTCTAAAGAGCAAACCTTCAGTTTAAGGTCTGCGTGTTCCAGATTGTTAAAGACGATCTGTACCCAATTCTGGACCTCATCCTTATGAATTTTGTAATAAAATGGACAGAATTTGAAATCCGACACTTTGTTTCATATTACAAGTTACAAAGCATAAAGCTTATTGTGATTTGTTGGATGGGATACACGCTATAATGTTCTGTTAATTCATCAACTGAAAACAGCATAGACCAAAAGATCGATACTTTGGATTTAAGATTCAATATTGGTTCATAAAAATGACAATTGATTACATTAGAAACATATTATTAGCTGTTTGATAAAAATAGTCAAGCAAAAGGCCAATCACATTAATTACCGCTATGTGTCCGACGTTGTAGAGAGCGATACATAAAATGCATTACCATTCTGATTTATCGACATCTGAATCAGTTTCTGGTTCAAACATATATGGCTGAATTAAAACAGTATTTCCTCTTGCCATTGTGCAGCGTTTACTACAGTAAAGTTGAGCGTGTGGATCAGGTAATCTGAGCTGGTGTGAGTGAGTGGAGGCGGGGCTCATTTCCATATTCATGGGACCGCGTATAGTCAATGAAGCAAGGATGTAGAGTTATATTCAAGCTATTTTAAGGCAGGTATATATGACAGTGTATTTTAAGATTTTTTTTTTTTACAGGAAAAAAACATAAATATGTCCTTTTGGTGATCAAAATGGACTTTTAAAGGGATACAATTTGACTGTGAGGGGGCTTTAAATGTCTTATTATCATTAAAATATGAAAATTACAATGTGAAAGTTTAACACAACCTCAGTTTAAATCTAGATTAAAGACATATCTCTTTATTCAAGCATTCACATAATGCATCTCACAACCTTATATTCCACTTCTATCTGATCAATGCACATGACTATATTTAGCTTGAAAAGTTATGAACTGGAGCTACGCTAATTATTTACCATTTGCTTTTCTGTTTCTACCTCAGGAGTCGGGATGTCCGGTAACTAGAGATTACGCCAGCTCCAGTTTGGATCCAGCCTCTTATGAAGACTTATGATGACCTGTGAGGACTTCAGATGACGACAACTCTGAATCAGCATGCGAAACTGCCAAATTTTCTATATATTGTAATCATTAGGATCACAGCTTGTAATAATTTCCCTAATGAGCTCATTGTTTTGTGCCAATATGAAAACTGTATTCTCTTGTTATCTTATTTCTGCAATATGGACATTACTTTGACGCATTCACCCCTGATAACACATTACTCTAAATTGTAATGTAGAAAAAAAAAAAAAATCTGTAAAGCTGCTTTGAAACGATATGCTATATAAATAAATGTGAACTGAATTGAATTGAATGTATGTCGCATAACCTGTATCCAACAGATTTGATCATTTTAAACCCTTGAAGCCTGTTAGTTGAAAGGTAAATCCACAGTCTGAATGTTGGTAATCATCACAGCTGTCCTTTTGTTTGGCCACTTGTCTGGCATGCCATGCTTCCTTTATACTGCTGATTTTTCTGTTTCCTGTCATGTGATCACTCATAATTTATATGTCTTAAAGACATACGCACAAAATAATAAGAGGGATAAAACTGTCTAAGAAAATATGCAAACATTTTAAAGCTCTAATATACATAAAGTCATTATAATATATAGATAAGTAAAATGTGTCTCTTGTGACAATATTCTGCGATTTCATGACGTTTCTGAAGAGAAAGTGTTTGATAAACTCAGAGGCGGACAGAGTACACAGCTTCATAACTTGAGTAAAAGTACAGATACCCCTTGCTAAATTTTACTCAAGTACAAGTAAAAGTACTACAGTCAGATGTCTACTTAAGTAAAAGTACTGAAGTACTTGTTTTTAAAAGTACTTGAGTATCAAGAGTACAAGAGTACATTTTCTAAATATTGCATTACTACTGCCACAGTGCTTACATTGGTAAACACAGCAAACACTTGAAGCGAAAACTATCATTAACTTGTTCAGAAAATTGAAATAGTCTGGCGAGGTGGGGCCACGGGTTGGCACATTCCCGGGATGGACCTGCTGCGTCTTCATCCATTGTTTCGTCCATGGTTTCGTCTCTTATCTAAATCTGACCATGGAGTTGACTTTGGCGGAAAGCTGAAGGTGATTGCTGATAGGCTGTCCCAATCAGTGGCGCCGGCACAATCCAATCACGTTTGAGAGGAAAACAAGAAATTGAGGGTTTCCGAGATTTTTCTTTTTTCCTTTTTTTTTTATTTTTTTTTTAGAAGAAGTAACGGGTATTCACGGTTATGGATAGAAATGTAGTGGAGTAAAGAGTACAATATTTGCCTCTCAAATGTACTTGAGTAAAGTCATGAGTACTCCCCAAAAATGATACTCGAGTAAAGTACAGATCCCTCAAAATTGTACTTAAGTACTGTACTCAAGTAAATGTACTCCGTTACTGTCCGGCTCTGGATAAACTTCACATCTTTTCCAAAGCAGTCACTGGACTGAGTGGATATTGTCATTATATTATGTATTAATTTGCATTAGATGTTTCATCACATTACATGTGTGCCTTTCTTATGTTGATACACTAGGAGACTCTACAAGTTATCCGCTAACTCACAAATCATTTGGATTGGTCAGGTTACGACCTCCCTCCAATTCATATAATTGTATAGCATTTTTATTTATTGAGCCATCCTCTTGAATTGTTCCTGAGGTGACCCAATTGGTGATCAAAACTCACTTCACAATTTGGTGCCTTGTGTGAAGAGCACTACAATGTTCATTTATAAATGCAAGCTTACTGTTCATTACAGGTGGGGATTTGATTAACTCAACTTGAATCAAGTCACACATTTAAGGACTTGCTAAACTAAATGAAGAAAATGATCTGACTTGAGAATCAATAACACCAAACTCAACACTGACTTTATTACGATCGTAATTAAATGTTAATAACACATTGTTCAGTTGATATACACAATGCCATGTAACCAATGGCCACTGATCGGTTTCACAACCACAGAGGAACACAGCGCACCAAATACAGAGGGTAGAACAGAATTTCAAAAGATGTTATACAATTATAAGTATATAAAGTGACAAGAAAACACACACACACACACACACACACACACACACACACACACACATATATTTATTTAGTTAAAATGGGGTGATTGCATAGAATTATTGTTTTGTTACATTTAGGTTCAACTCCCCAAGATATGGTTTTGATAGAAACAACACACACACACACACACACACACACACACACACACACACACACACACACACACACACACACACACACACACCTCTGCGTTCTCTCAAGACATACTCTACATACAGAATTGTGCATATTGACACACAATTTAAATAAAAGATAAAATGACAAAGATAAAATTACCATTTTCATTAAAATGAGAAGAAAAAAAGTACTCTCTCTCTCTCTCTCTCTCTCTCTCTCTCTCTCTCTCTCTCTTCTCTCTCTCTGTCTCTCTGTATGTATGTATGTATACAGCAGCTGCCATTGACATGAATGGAGATGCCAACGGGTTGCTTATTTTAGACATCCTCGATATGAGAAATAGAAATAGTGAAACCTTCCTTATCAAACACCACAAAAAAAAAAAAAAAAAAAAACACACACACACAAAAAAAAAAACAAGAGCCATTTCTTTGTTATTCACATAAATGCATTTACAGCTGCAGCACACATACACACACACACACACACAAACACACATTCAAGCATTCTCTGACAAACGACACAGGGTACAGTTTAAAGTCATTGTAATATTAAAACAAAATCAACCGTTTTTCGAAAATGTATTGAATTACAAATGAAAAGTCTAAACTTTATTTTATTTAGGATGGTAAGTACAATAGATTGAGGTTGCCCCCTGGTGTAGAGTCGAGATGCTGCCAGACAAAGGAGCAGCTGCTGGGAAATACAGAATGCAATTTGTCTTTGTTACTTTGATATGCACATCTATTTCACTTTCGCATGGACATAGCATCAGTATTGACTTCACATGAATCCAGAGTACAAGGACAGGCAAGAGAGAGAAGAAAGAGAGGAGGGTAGAATCCGACTGTATGAATAAGTCATTGTGTACTTCCACACCCTTTCTTCTACTCTGTAGTCCATGAGAAGTGTGAGAGAAAGCTTTACCCAGCCCAGTAGACGAGGTGTAATCTCAAAGGCACAAAACACGCTCACGAACGCTCCCCACCTTCTCGTCAGCGGAGTGATATCGTATGTGTCCATTTGATTCTTTTCATCCGGTCCCTTGAACAGATTGCTTCAAATGGGACTGCAGGTGGCCTGTTCGCTCTCGTCACCTTGTGTTCTTTATCACCTTCTTCTGACTTTCTCTTTTCTTCTATCATTCCTTCTGTTTACAGATAGAAAGGTTCAGGGTTTGGCTGCTTAGCATTGGCAGTTGAAGGGATATAGTTCAGACAAAAATGAAAACTGTCATAATGTACTCAACCTCATGTCGTTCTTTCAAATATATACCTTTACCTTTCAATCTTGTCTCAATATTTCCAGAAATGTTATTATTTTATTTTTTTTTGTCCAAACAATGGAAGTCAATAATACCAGATGCTGTTTGTTTACCAACATTCTTCAAAAAAATGTGTGTGTGTTCTATATAAGGAAGAAAGTAATACCGTTTTGAAACGACTAAAGAGGGCAAAACTGATGACAGAATTTGCATTGTGGGTAAATTATCCCTTAACCGGTTAACTGTCCTTTTAAAGCATTAATCTGAACTTAAATGGATGCAATTCATGATAGTTTTAGAATTCAGACCCAAGGCTGTTCCCTAAAGAAGACACTCGGATAATTACTGCAGACGTGAAAGCATTTATCAGCTTTACTCTAAAGCAAATGTAACCAGACATTTTGTTTCTTTTATACAAAATATACAATTTGCTAAATAATTTGGACTCTAAAAGTGCTTGAAAATCAAAGCCATATATCTAACCATGTCATGTTCCAAATTTGAAGTCTATATCACAAACATTGAGCCCACTAAAAAGTTCATGTTTTATTAGTAATGCAACGTATAATTTCAAAACATTTTTCACAGAATTAATTTTGTGTGTTTAGGCTTTCGAATGATATCTAATTATAAGACCAGGAAGAGTTCATCATATATGTGTCGAGGAAACGTCTTTCTTTCTTTCTTTTCTTCACTGCATGGGCAAAACTTCATTGGGCTGCATAGAATTCCAAAGACAGAGGAACTGACGAATCAATGGTTTAAATGTATTTAATGTAATGTATGAAATAGAATCTTTTGTAACAACATAAATGTCTTTACTGTCACTTTTGACCAATTTAATGTGTCCTTGATGAAACAAATCAAATACAATTCTTACTGACCCCAAACTTGTGAACAGTAGTGTATATCTATCTATCTATCTATCTATCTATCTATCTATCTATCTATCTATCTATCTATCTATCTATCTATCTATCTATCTATCTATCTATCTATCTATCTATATATGAAGAGTTCAGATGCAAAAGCCTCTAAGTGCCATCTGAAATTTTCTTCTAGAATGATCATTTTTATCAAGCTTGTATATTTAAGTTCAGTAATTTCACTTAAATGACAACTAATAGGTAATTTCCATTGCCATTTAAGTGAAATTATTGAACTTAAATATACAAGCTTGATAAAAATGATCATTCTAGAAGAAAATTTCAGATGGCACTTAGAGGCTTTTGCATCTGAACTCTTCATATATATATATATATATATATATATATCACACTATGAAACACTGTGAACAAGTCGTGTGTCACAGTCATGTTCTGTTAAGTTTCATTGCCATGTTGTGTTTCATTTTCGCTCTGTTCTCTGTGTATCCTCTGTTTGTTCTGCCTGTGTTTGTAAGTGTAATCCTGTTTTTTCAGATTGTGACTATCTTTGAAACTTCCACAAAGTGTACGCTAAGGCATATGAGAATGTAAGGATACACTGAGTCCTTTTTCCCAGTTTTATTTAGAGTAATTGTTGAGTGACAACAGGTCACAATGTGGGGAATGGGATCAGAACATCACATGATTCATATTTTGACATCTCCCGCACGACGACCACAGCTCAACGTGTACGCAGCATTCTTCTCTTGTAGTGTTTCCACTAGTTAATTGTGGAGAAACTATAGGAAATGAAAGTGAGAAGAGGGAGTTGGGTCACAACACATCTCTCAAATGAGCGGCATGGCTCAAAGTGTCTGGAACATGTGTATTAACCAGTAAGCTGTGGTTTCAACACTCTGGGTCTTTTTCCGTGCAGGAGAGGATCTGGCACAAATAAAGGGGTGGCAGGGGTGCAATTTGGAGGGGGACACGGGCATCTTCTCCAATCAGATTGGCAATTAGCTAACACTCTGATGCCAACAGTGACAAATTTTGCTTTTAACACCCTGCTGCTCTGCATTAATTGTGTTTCGCTAGAATTTGAATGCCATCACAGGGAGCATAGCACCAAGAGACAGTTTCTGTGACAATTAACGCCAGGCGGGATGCTGTGATCAGGCCTTGTGCTTGGCAGAGTGGGACTGAGACCAGGAGTCATACGGACTCGCATGTAGAGCGGGTTCAGAACGGGGCAGATGGTTAATAAACCAAAGCCGCTTCTCTCAGACTCTCATCTAACACAGTTCGAGGACCCATGCATGACGGAGTGCCAAATTGTAAAGGGTTCATTTTATTTAAAAAATAATAATTTTCACATTTTGCCTACGTAAAACATTAACTTTCCCAGTCCCAAAAGGTCATACATTGAAACTGTAAACATGGATTTTGGAAATTTCTGACTACAGTCAACCTCCAGCGCATAGATAGCTCATTATACATGCAAAGAGGAGGATTTCTTAAAGCAGGGATGGGGAACGTCGGTCCTAGAGAGTTTAGCTCCAACTCTAATCAAACACACCTGAACCAGCTGATCAATGTCTTCAGGATTATAAGGCTACAGGCAGGTGAGGATTTTGTTTTCCAGGGTTGGAGCTAAACTTCAGCTTGTTCAGTAATGCATTAGAATTTTACATCCTTAGATCGACATCAAGTGTTGCCAGGCACTTTAAGTATTTTTAAAACTATAATGAAACTCCATTTGTATGAAAAAGACTTTTAATGTGACTATTAACATTGGCATTCATTGTAGTAACTCTACTCACTCAAAAACATTTTATCACTGTCTATAATCATTCGGACAAAAAGGCCATAACATTCCTTAAAAGAGAGGCTAAGTGGTTTTTAATGTAGGACAGAGAGTGAGTCAGAGATGTGCAATATGCCCTTTATACTAAAATAACACTAGCTGGCCAGAAATGAAAGATTCAGCCAAGATGGAGTGCAAAAATATCATACCCACTTTGAGGTGTTTTTAATTATATAAAAAAAGAGCATGCAATTAAAAATGATTCATGCAAACAACTTTGTATTGGTTCATGTTGTCAATTGTACTGCTATATTTATTTTTAAATGCTACAGCAGTAGAAAACCTTTTTGTCATGAAGTGCCTTTTTTTTTTCCTAGTCAGTGAGTGTGCCGTACCACCCCCCACTTGATTAATTATATATAATTATATAATATTATATTACATAAATTATTATATACACTATCATCATTCCTCAGAAGACTTGAATTTAACGGCTCGATTCATATGTAATGTTTTAATTATGAAAAATTAAGTTTATGAGTTTTTTTTTTTTTTAGTAGTGACATTTTCGGTTGCATGGGATTTCAATAGACATAATGATGAGAGAATATAAAAAATGTTTTGCTAAGCTGAATGGGAGTCTTATGGGTTTGGAATGACATAAGGGTGAGCAAATGATGACAGAGTTTTCATGTTTGGGTGAACAATTAATTTGAGGTCTCTGTCTACCAAGTTGAAAAACCCCTGTATGTTAGTTTTCATTCTGAAAGTTATTTGAGTGGACTTGAGTGAAAGCACTACCTTGATCTGTGTCATGCTTTTCCCCAAACGGTTTGTAGGAGCTGTATGTATTAAATGATCACACTATAATATTATAGTAGCTTATAACTTAATAAAATAGACTATGTGACTATGAGAAATAATTACCTAAACAATGTAATTGTATTGTGACTGGTAAGGACATGTTCAGTTCATTTAGCTTTATTGTGGCCACAACATAAGTTGTGGGAATGTCATAGCATTTTGAGGCCATGACATTAATTCATGCAAACATGATAGTATGACCTGGCCTCAAGATCCTTACATGTAAACAAACCTGTGAGAATAAAGGGACGGTTCACCCAAAAGGCCGTAAGACCTTCGTTCATCTTCGGAACACAAATTAAGATATTTTTTTATGAAATCTGAGAGCTGGATCACTCCTCCATAGGCTTCTATGGGATCGAAACTTGCCGGCCCAGAAAAGTTATTAAAGACATCGTTAAAATAGTCCAAGTGACTACAGTGGCTCAACCATAAGTTTATCAAGCGATGAGAATACATTTTGCGTGCCAAAAACAACAGAATAACTATTCATTTTCGTCTGTGTGGGCCTGAATGAATTCACGTAGTGTTAAAGCGCAGCGCGTCTGGGTTGTACATCACCACGTAGGCTCACTATTGGCCGACGCTGGTCATGTGTGTGATGCGTGTGACGTACAACACAGAAGCGCTGCGCTGTTACACTACGTGAATTCAGAATGACAGAATTATAGGGTGAACTAACCCTTTAATAATATTTTGAATTATGATTACATAAAACAGTGCAACTTCAGGTCGTATGTCAGTGACATAAAGCTGTTGTTACTTTGTCAGAATGATCTTGTGGCCACGACATATCATGTTAATATGTCATGGCCTCAACATGCTATAACATTCCCACAAGTTAATGTCATAGCCACAGCAAAACTAAGTGAACCTGACATGTCCCTTCCCAGTCAAGATTAGAATAGTGTCCGAAAGCTGAAAATAAGGCAACAAAGCATGCCAGATCCTGTGATCGTGTCACACCCTGTCTACTGAGATACCTTCATCTGATTGATTTTTGAAGGCAGAATGGATGTTTCCTTCGCTGCCTATTATATCCCACTCTCCTGCAATTTCGTGACAAAATACAGCATCTGAAAATTGCAGGTGGTGGTCAGTTTGTGTGACGTTTGACTTCATTTCTAGTGAGAAATTAGTATTGTGGTAATTAAATATGAACTTGGTTGTCACCAAAGTTCTGGCTGTTTTGTTATGGATCATTAGACAGTTGAAGTCTGTCTGTGTGCCTTCGGGAAGGTAGTCATTGGCTTATAGAGCGGCAAGGCAACAAGCCAGCAGCTTATGCTTACAAATGCAGCCTACAGGCCTATTAATGAAACACATGAACCTCTCTCACGATTACTCATGTTTCAGTGATTACCCCTACCGGTTGCCAACTCTTATGCTACATAATAAATTACATTTTGTCAGATATTCTAAAAATGTGCTTCAATTTTGATTGTTCCCGCTTTACATCTCCTATATGGGTTCCTTACTGCTTCTCAAAGTGGGTCACTAGATATGTGACTATCACAACACTGTGCTTATTACACACATAAGATCTTAACACAAGATCAAGCCAAAGTACCCGGCTGTCACAAAGGTGAAATCATCTATGTTGATGCTTTCCTGCTGACATGAGAAAATTGGAGCTCGTTTGATGGGCCATGGTTTCCCGGGCAGTCTTTTAGCAGTTCAGTGCACACTTATGGCAGATGAGATTATGAGGCACTGTCAGTTGCTAACCAAGCAAACCGCTACATGAACAGGGAGTGTGCATAGTTGGACATATTAGATGAAGAGAGCACATTTTCCATGTGTACTTTCTTTCAAGCTCCATAAAGCTCACCAGAGATGATGTCAATAGTTCAAGCCCCCTGGAACACTTTGCACTGCTAAACATTTTTCGTTTTTGGATTCATTTGCAAGAGAAAAGACTGAATTTAATCAAAATGGGAAGAGATGATAAAGCTGTTATGATGCAGTATTTGTCTTCAGATCTGTTCTGCAGGTCAGTAGTATTTGCCATCTTTTCCCTTCTCACTATCACAGCATGCCAATATCATTGTCATCATGTGAAACACACATTTTTAGGCTTCCATGTTTGATATCAAGCTGTAATTTGGCGTCCTAGATGGGATGAGCACCTGCAGAACAATTACCTTCTTCAACACAGCAACCATCTCACAGCAGTTTCCTGTTGAAAAATGAAATTGTTTAAAAAAATAAAACCGATGGCTAGCCGTTAGCAAGTAGTCAAACAGCAGAGGTTCTCAACTGGTGGGTCTCGATCCAAACCAGGCAATAGGCAAACTATGAAATGCAAATAATATTGCACTTATATTATACTTTTTTTTTGGATAGCAAAATACCCAGACATAAAATCTCTCCTAAAGCCTTTTGAGAACGACAGGCATGTAAAAAGTGAAACATAGAACCTCACCACAGCTCCTTTATGACAAGAAGCAAGAGATTGCAGGACCTGGAGATGTGACAATTTAATCTAAAAGTGCTTTCGAGTGTCTGAGTGTGTGTCTGAGTCCTCTCCATTGTTTGTGACTGATGCCCAAGCTTGCGGTGGGGTGAGGAACAGGCTTTGTCAGCAGACTGCAGTGGCTAATATGTGGTTGAGGCGGTCACTTCCCGCAGCTGAAAGTCAAGCCCACAGGCTGCAGATCAGATTAGCAGTTCATCCATCCTCTCACGAGCCACTCGTTCAACTTTGCTGACTGATTCAATCTTGCAGCCCTGCCCATGAATGACTCAAGCTAAACCAAACGGCACAGATGCCGTAAGACCAACCAAGAGAGTGCTGAGAGGTCCATCCATTATCCTGCCACTGTGGATAACAGAGAAAAAAAAAAATTCTCAATTTGTGTTTCATTTAATCAGCATGCCTATGGAGATCTGCAGAATTGTGTGAACAGATGTGATTGAATCAGGGGCACTGTACGATGTTGAGCAGGGAGAGGAGAATGGGTCTGTCTGGGGTTGGAAAGGCAAGGAAAGCAGCCTGTGACAGGGAAAGCGTTTCGGCGAGAGTTCAGGCCCATCAGTCTAATGTGCAGTGACATCACATTACCAGAAGCACTCAGCACCTCTCCTCTCCTGCTGGCTGCTCCATTAATTAGGTTAGGGCCTGATAATGCTACACCTCACAGTGAGGGAATGCAAAACAGGACTACAGTCCACCTGCACACGCAAACAGCTTCGTCTTGTCCGCACACTTGTGCAGGCGAAGACCTTCAATGGGCTACATTGAGTCAGCGCCTTATCGTTTGATTGTGGTTTAAGACTTCCTTTGCAATGGGAAGAGGACAACCAAGAAATCAATAGTCTATTCCCTCAGTTAATGGCTATTTTATCGATGAATTAAAGGCTGGTGTGTGGGTTTCACTCAGCTCTGCTGTATCTACCAAGGAGGTCTATAACCGTTGAAGAGAGCATCTCTTAGCATTCCTCGGCTAGTGCATACAGACCAGAAAGTAGGCAACATGCATACAGCCATCTTCGCTCATGCAAAGCTTTTTTGAAACTGTGTTTATGAGAAACTTTTGTCATGTATCTAATTGGCCTTTTATTCTCAACTTTTTTAGAGAACCATCAATGTCTTTTTGCTTTAAAGAGTCTCTTCAACTCCCCCCAATATTATGTAACTGCAGTGAACAAGAATGCCTATCACACACTCTCTATTAAAACTACAAACTGATGTCGCCAATTCATAGGTGGGGATTATGACTTAATGTATTAATGCTTTGGTTTAACATCTGAAAGACTGCATCACTATACTGAGGTGTTAAGAACCACAATAGTGAGAACCCACTACTGGCCTCACTAGCTCTTCCAGCATCAAACTTAAGTCCTTGTTATCCTTAATTTTCATTTTTCACTTGGGGCTAAAAATAAGTTCTAAATATCTGAGCAGCGGTTATTGTTACCGAACATCCAGACATCCTGTTTAGATGAATATGTAAATATGTACTGCACGCTTTTCTCTCAATAACAAAAGAAATACACAACAACAAAAGAAAACAGCAGTTAAAGGGTTCACCCCAAAATTAAAATTGTGTCCAAACCCGTAAGACCTTCGTTCATCTTCGGAACACAAATGAAGATATTTTTGATGAAATCCGAGAACTTTCTGATCCCTCCATAGACAGCAACGCAACCAGGGGTTAAAGTGGGCCGGAACTGCTTTCCGGCACCTCAGATAAATTAATAAATAAATACATTCATTAATATCAATGATAGCGCGATGGCAGGGTATTGATGGTTGGCAAACACGCTTCCCGACGTTATGTTTTCAGTCACGGCTCTCCTGTCTGATTTGAGTGCATCTACGCCGCTTCACGCATTCAGACAAAGTCCTTCCTCCCTCCCCGCTGCACGCCAGCGATTACTAATGCCTGAAATGCACTCACGGTGGTTGAGCGCGGTAAAGTTAGTTTTAGGTTCGATATTCGTCGGACATTTGTTTGCCCTTGCCAATGTTCTATAGGGTCGGCAGTCTTACAAAGATATCAATAGCAGGATTAGTTTTCACATTATGTAACCATTGTATATCAACATTAAATATTCATTCAAAATCACCTACTGTACGTGCGTTAATGCTGCATATTTATACCTGAGAATGTTTTGACGCGTTTCCACAGCGCATGATGCCTAAGGGAACGTCTGCCAATTCCACCAACTGCGGTAAACCCCAGCCTATAATTTTTTATATATTATTATTATTTTTTTTGTATTATTTTAAATTACTTTTAACATTTAAAAACAGACGTTTTCAAATTCCAAAGCTTGTAGAAGGTTCCTATTGGCAATGCTGACTTAGGCTACAGCTTTCCTGGTAGCCTCGAGTCAATTAACTTGTCTCAGAAAATGATTAATAAAAACATATGAATATCAGGTGAGTTTACTTTCTTCACTGACACAGACGAAAATGAAAAGATTATCAGTCAAAGTTCTGCATTAGGAGGGGAAGAAATAGGGCAGGATAAGGAGACTGAGAGAAAAAGAAAGATGAAGATGAGGAGAGAGCAGGTATTGACAAATAATCGAATGCCCACTGACATGGTTTTAAAGCTATTTCTCATCCATTTTTGAATAAAAAAAATTGCACATACCTGTATGTAGGTCAGAGAAATCCAAATTTTCTTGGGGGAGCATGCCCCCAAACCCCCCTAACTATATCTCACATGTGAATGCCCGTGTCTGTGGGTGGGCTGTGGATGGTATATGGGCTGGTGTAGCAGTGCCAGGGCTGAATTTTTGTCCCAGTCCATTTTCAGCCCAGTCAATTTTAACATAGTATCGTCATCATATCGGTGTAGATGTAGATGGACCAAAATAAAAACCATTAAAATATCAAGTAAATAAGTATTGTGATAGTTAGTGCCACAGTGACACTCTTGTTCAAAAAAGTATTGCACGATACTCAATATGTTGTCCCATGGTGAGTCATTTCCCCTGTTGCACCCTACACAAAATTTGAGGGTTCCCCCACCTGTCAAATCCCACTTTAACCACTGAACGCAACCACCACTTTCAAGAAAGGTAGTAACGACATCATTTAAATAGTCCATGTTACCCCAGTGGTTCAACCTTAATGTTATTAAGTGACGAGAATACTTTTTGTGCTAAAAAAACAAAAACAAAAATAACGACTTTATTGAAGAATTTCTTCTCTTCTGTTTCAGTCTCCTGCGCTGTTTACGTAGTGTAAACAGTGCAGCACTTCCGGGTTCTACGTCAGAATTCCCGCTTTGTATTGGCCAGCTCCTGCATCAGTATCACACGCATGTGTTGTGGTGCTCGCGTGAACAGTGTCGGCATTCTGACGTAGAACCCAGAAGCGCTGCACTGTGGTTACAACGCAAACAACGCAGGAGACTGACACAGAAGAGAAGAAATTATTTAATAAAGTCATTATTTTTGTTTGTTTTTTTAGCACAAAAAGTATTCTCATCGCTTCATATCATTAAGGTGTCACATGGACTATTTTAACAATGTCTTTACTACCTTTGTGTTGCTATCTATGTGGGATCATAAAGCTCTCGGATTTCATAAAAAATATCGAGAGGCGGTATTAACATTAAGTGACATGGCATCTGACGCACAGAAGCCAATGGCACGTCACTATGCTTATTGGCACATCCGGTCTTCGTTGGCATGTGCCAGTGGATAGTGGCATGTGTCACTGACATTATCGCGACACACTGACACTCAAACGACACCTGACTGACACCGAGTCGATGTCGCCGTGTGTTGTGACACCTCCAGTAGTGACTGATAGATGAATCGAGCACCTATACTGACGTAATTGTGACACAAAATATTAAATAAATAGCCTAATTTTGTGATATTTTAAATATCAATTATGCATTAAAGTCAGTAATATTTTTTCAAACGTGTTATTTGTGTCACGTCTGTATTTGATTGGCATGTGCCACTGAATGTTGTGTAATACCAGTGCTACTTTGTGTTGTTTATCTCGCAAACTGCCCATTCTAGGAAAGACACGAAATAAATCTATCATGGGTCACTACAAATAACGTATTAACAGTCGAAAATACATTAGAGTATACAATAGTATTTTGTACAAAGTATATCATTTGTTTATTAATGTGCATTTGTTATTGAAGTCAAAGTGCAATTTGTAGTATTTGGAATAAGCCAAAGGTATTACTGAGCATATGCTTTTTACTCAAATATAATACACTTTTGGTATATTGCTTGTATGTTTCAAAGACACTCGATGAATGAACTTGTAACACAAATAAAGTACACTTTAATATCACTAATCCACTAGTCCCTACACAGGCATATACTTAAAGTATACTAAGTATAATTGAAGTTGTTCCAATTTAGCACACAAAACTGAACACACTTAAAGTTATGCTTTACTACAATTGAATCACAACTAAAATATACTTAGAATAAAATTAGTTGTTTCAAAATAGCACAAGTTAAATAATCAATAAGACACTTACTAAAGTGGCTACTAACATACTAAATTAGTCTGGCTGCAAGAATATTTAGCATTTTATTTTTTCACTTGGGTGTGACGCATAAAATTGGAAACACTTCAGGATTTTCGAACTCATCATTTGATTGGTTGAATTCTGCAGGAATTCCAGGAGACGTGTGTGTTGCATTCTGCCTGGAAACAAATCCGCATGCAGTGACGTCAAACCCTTTATGGAAGAAGAAAGCTGTTTACAACTGTGACAATGAACATTTATCAGGATCAACTAAATGCTGGATTTTCAAAAGTATGTTAAGTATGTGAAGTTTGTGGCATAAACTCTTTAAAATGCGTCCAAGCGTTTTCCACACTGGTCTATTATCGTAGGGACATTGACGTTACATTTTCACTTCCATAAACATGATGCTGAACAAAACGAACTGTGATTGGTTGTCATTCAAACGGCCTCTGGGTGAACAGAAGAAATGAACAAACTGAACAGAAGATGTTAACCTGGGGGGTATTCCAGAAAGGTTATCTTACCAAACATACCCTGAACTCTTAGTTGATTAACCCAAACCTTGCTTACTCAAGCTGGTTCCAAAAAACGCGTCCGGGAGTAAGTTCAGTCAACTCAGAGTATAAATGGGTAAATGGTAGTATATAGTGTATGAGTGGTAAATATCTCACTTCTTTCTGGGACTTTTCCAAACTCTCTGAAAACTGCAGTAGTTAAGCCCCTCCTGAAAAAGTGCAATCTGGATAACACCATATTGAGCAACTACAGACCAATCTCAAATGTTCCTTTCATTGCCAAGATCATTGAAAAAGTTGTTTTCAATCAGCTGCACAAATTCTTAAGCTCGAATGGATACTTTGACAATTTTCAATCTGGTTTCTGACCGCATCACAGCACAGAGACAGCGCTCATAAATATAATAAATTATATTAGTTTAAATACTGATGCAGGCAAAACATCAGTGCTGGTACTGCTCGACCTCAGCATTTGACACTGTCAATCACAACATACTTCTTGACAGGCTGGAAAATTGGGTCGGGCTGGGATTGTCCTAAAGTTGTTCAGGTCATACTTAGAAGGGAGAGGTTATAATGTTAGTATAGGAGACCATAAGTCATAAGACCATAAGAAGACATCTATGACATGTGGAGTCCCTCAAGGCTAAAATTTTACACCGCTTTTGTTCAACCTGTATATGCTCCCACTGAGCCAAATAATGAGAAAGAACCAAATTGCTTACCACAGCTATGCAGACGACACACAGATCTACTTAGCCCTATCGCCTAACGACTAGCACTATTAACTCCCTGTGCCAATGCATTGATGAAGTCAACAGTTGGATGTGCCAAAACTTTCTTCAGTTAAACAAAGACAAAACTGAAGTCATTGCTTTTGGAAACAAAGATGAAGTTCTCAAGGTGAACGCACACCTTCACTCTAGGGGTCAAACAACTAAAAATCAAGTCAGGAATCTTGGTGTGACACTAGAGTCAGACCTTAGTAGTCATGTCAAAGCAATAATTAAATCAGCACCCTATCATCTTAAAAAAATATTGCAATAATTAGATGCTTTGTTTCCAGACAAGACTTAGAGAAATGTGTTCATGCTTTCATCACCAGCAGGATGGATTATTGTAATGCCCCCAGTTACATTTAGGATTGATTTTACATTAAAGTAGTATTACTTGTTTATAACTCAATGGCCTAGGACCTAAATACATTGCAGATATGCTCACTGAACAGATCACTCAGATCATCAGGATCACATCAGCTAGAAATACCAGGGTTCACTCTAAGCATGGCGAGTCCGCTTTAGCTATTATGCCAGTGCAGCTGAAACCTACAGGATCACGTTCAAATCCAGACTCAAAACACTTCTGTTTAGCTGTGCATTTACTGAATGAGCACTGTGCCACTGTTCGTCCGACTATTTGCTCTGTATTTTAGTTTTTAATTTTAGTTTCTAAACTGTTTTAATTTATTTTAAAGCATTTTTTTTAATTCTCACCTTTTGATTATTCTAATTCCTTCTATGTAAAGCACTTTGAATTACCATTGTGTATGAAATGTGCTTTATAAATAATACCTTGCCTACATTACAATTCTGTAGGATACTATACATTTTTGCTGTATCTATGATTTAATACTTCTGTTGTTGCTATTAATATCGTTCTTTGCTGTGTTGTCAAAAGCTTTCATATTCTTAGATACACTGTTATTTTGCCAAAGTTAGTGAAAAAAGTGGAAAATTAAGATTTAGCAGGTGAAGCAATACATTAAATCTTTCATTATCAGTCATTTAGATAATGTCCTGCTCATTTTGGATTGATGGCCCCTAATTTCGCCATGCCGACTCCATCATCTGTATCTCTCAGCTTGTGACAGTTTCTTTCCTCCTATTCTTTGATGTTTTCTTACTGGTTCATTTACTGCATAACAGCGTAGTATTCACACCTGGGCATTACTCCATTGCAAAAAAAAGTGCAATAATATATTAGGGTAATATGTGAGATACATCACTGTCTACTCTATTATGGGCAGAATCTTTCTCAAGCAGTGTCAGATATAGAACCTCATAAGTGACTGATTTAGAACGCTCTGACAGCAACTTAGTGCAGTACACAAATAGTGTTCTGCTAAATCGGACATATTTCTTGCTTTGCCTGCTATTTTAGGGTGAATTTTCAACTTGCACATTCCAATGCATGTGTCGCTTTGTATTATTCCTGCATCCAAGGTAAAAAAAAAAAAATATTAAAAAATTAAATTCATATACAATATAGGCTTAATATCTTTTCTCACAGTGTCTGAAACGTTTTGATAAAGAACCTGGTCTCTATAAACCCCTCCTTCCCAGAACCTTACTCTTCTCTGATTGGTCAGATTGCCCAGTCTGTTCTGATTGGCCTACCGCTTACAACGCTCTTCCTCAGAGCATTTTGGATTGAATTTTCAACTCACACGTCCAAATGCATGTGTTTATTTGCACACAGTAAAGGCTGATAATACTAAACATGTTTCCACCAAAAAGATTGGGGTGAGTGATCCTAAATACTTTGCCAATTTTTTTTTGTTTTACTATATCTTGAACAGTAAAGTGATCTATTCCATTTAAACAGCCGAGTCCTATACATTTTACTCCATTTGAAATGACCCTGTTGTGCATCTCTTTGCATTCTATCTTTGATTATTTGATTGTTTCATGTCTGATTTTGTCAGGACCACTACTGCTCTAAAGGATTAAGTACAACTCTAGTCAGATTCAGTAACCAGTCCCATTGATTCAGTAGGAGTTTCAGACAATATACACCAGAGTGTTTTAGGGGCCAGCATGGAGACTATTTTTCTCTCCATTTTTATTTCCTACCTTTTCTGTGGTGTAAGTGAATGAAACCTAGTTTTGTCAAAAAAGTTAAACCCACCATTTACTCACTTCCATGCCGTTTCACACCTATTGCTCTTATACGTGTCTTAAACACGTTGTCCATAAAACTTTTTCTTTAAATATGCATTGCAGCCTCACCTCTTTTCTCACAGTGTCTTAAACGTTTTGATAAGAATTTGTTCTCTCTAAACCCCTCCTTCCCAGGACCTTACTCTGCTCTGATTGGTCAGATGACCCAGTCTGTTGTGACTGGTCTACTCTGCTCTGATTGGTCAGATGACCCAGTCTGTTGTGATTGGTCTACTCTGCTCTGATTGGTCAGATGACCCAGTCTGTTGTGATAGGTCTACTCTGCTCTGATTGGTCAGATGACCCAGTCTGTTGTGATAGGTCTACTCTGCTCTGATTGGTCAGATGGCCCAGTCTGTTGTGATTGGTCTACTCTGCTCTGATTGGTCAGATGACCCAGTCTGTTGTGATTGGTCTACTCTGCTCTGATTGGTCCGATGGTCCAGTCTGTTGTGATTGGTCCACTCTGCTCTGATTGGTCAGATGACCCAGTCTGTTGTGATTGGTCTACTCTGCTCTGATTGGTCCGATGGTCCAGTCTGTTGTGATTGGTCTACTCTACTCTGATTGGTCAGATGACCCAGTCTGTTGTGATTGGTCTACTCTGCTCTGATTGGTCAGATGGTCCAATCTGTTGTGATTGGTCTACTCTACTCTGATTGGTCAGATGACCAAGGCTGTTGTGATTGGTCTACTCTGCTCTGATTGGTCAGATGGCCCAGTCTGTTTCTACGCAAAAAAGCATGTACCAAACTCTTCCAGGCCTCAGCTACAACTACAGTGTTTGAGGGTGGGTCAAAGGACTTTAGAATTCAAGCTGGAAATAAGAGTGCAATTACTGACAACTCATTTGAGTTTAAATATGTTTGTAGTTGGTTGTTGAGAGTAATACAGTGATACATTGCACCTATTTTTATTTTGCATTTATTAATTATTTGCTTGTTGGATTCTCTTGTGTAAGCTTTGTTAAATGGAGTATCCTTCAATTTACAATGGTTTGTCAATGGCCACAAACTGATGAATCATACAAATGCAATTTCTCAGATTCTCTGAGTTTGAGCTGTTGATTTGTAAGACATGATATTGTAATAAAAGCACATCAGTGCCTGCAATGTGGCAACTAATGAAGTTTAAAAACATTCATTTTCAACACATTAATATTTCACGCCTTTCTACAGTGGCCAGTACAATCTTTTTTGCATCTTTTTGAGACATTGTTTCATGCACTTTTTATTATTTTCCATTGTTGTTATTGCTTTTTGATTTGTTTTTCAATAATCACTTCAATCACTCTTCAGTGAGTTTTAACACAATGACATTAAGAAGCTTTCTATGATGAGATTTTCTGTGAGAAAATGTAGCCTAAACTTCTTTGCCTCAGAGAGGTGAAAATATGTATCAGAATATTCTCATCTGAAAATAGAATCACACTCCTTTGGTGGTCTGTATTTTTTTGCGCTTCCAAAGGAAAACAAAAAAATAAAAAAAACAAGGTCATTTGTTCATCATGTGCAAAGTGAACACTACTGTATGTCTGTGTATCTAGACAAGGATAATGCTTCATCTTTCGCAATGACTTACTGCTATTCATCCGTAAGACTTTAAAGATAGTAGCCTAAAATATAAAAGTTTTAACCTTTTAGGTCTGCAATAGAGGTGATTTCAAATATATTAAACAAATGATTTTATTGGCTTTTTTTATTGAAGAAAAGGAACATTTTCATTGCTCTGAGATTGCTTTCTCTCTTGCCACTCTGTCTGGGTTTATTTTGCGATAAGGACAAGTTACTGTATGGTTTGGCTGAGCTTCTGTTTATGCTTGCTGATCCAAAAGCCTAAATTAAATCTGTTCATCATATAAAAGTGTAAGGGTGGAATTCCTGCAGGGGTTCAAGCTGCAAGACTGCCGAATGACTAAAGAAATGTTATTAGCAAGATGGTAGAAAACTGCACATTTCTTGTCTATTCCACCCACTGCTACTTATACCAATGACGGAAATAAGCGCAGTTACAATAGCTTAAGATGTGGGAGAGCGTTGCTATAGAGAGTGACAATATTATATTTCAATTTGTAGCACTTCAAAGTCAATACCAAATCAAAACTAGTTAGCACATTAGTTGTAATTGAAAAGGTTTAATGACAAAATATGGCAAAAGGAGAGAGCCCCAAGAAAGGGACCCAGAGAATCAGAGATCCAGAGCATAAAAAGAGACAGAGCAACAGTTTCAATCTTCTTTTATCCTTTCCTGACCATGTGACTAAAACCCAGATGTGAGACGTTCAAACTGACCAATCAGATAATTACACTTCCCCCACCGTACTAAAGGTGTGACAATTCATCGACCCCCAAAGTACAAACATTTTGGCCTACAGGCCTTGATCACTATCAGAAACCTCTGTGCCTTTAGGAACTCCAAATGGTCCTTGTGGTGGAAAGAGGGGGTGGAAACAGTAAAGCAAATGTCTTGGTTCATTTCAAATATCTTGGATTATTTTCAATATTTTCATATTTGGACTAAACCACTCGATTCATATGGATTTATTTTACGATCTTTTCAAGAACGTTTTGAAGTTTCAAAGTGGTAGTTGCGTAGCTGTCAATGGAGGGACGTAAAGCTGATTTTCAGATTTCATCAAAAAGATCTTCATTTTGTGTTTCAAAGACGAATGGAAAAGTCTTGTGGGTTTGGAACAACATGAGGGTGAGAATTAATGGCATCATTTTCATTCATCACTAACCCTTTAAGTCAGCGACGAGGGATTCACTTGCGAAAATGCAGGGAAATAGGCTGACAGAGAAGGTTTTAAAAAAGCCAGCTGTGGGCAGATTTTTTTTTTTTTTTTTTTTTTTGCTGGTTTTGACATTAATTGATTTTGTGAATCAAATAGTCAGCATAATATTGCTAATCTTTGACCCAAGATGCAAAAGATATGAAACTTGCTTTGTTTTTCTTTCTGCTTCTTTATTAGCCGAGAAAAGCAGTCAGAGCTGGCTGTTTCTATGAGCACCAGATGATTTAGTCTCATCCCACATACAAACCAAAGAACACTCCGCAATCTCTGCATTACCGCTTAATTCCTCAGTAAATACACTGCTGAAAAACAGCACCTGCTGTCCCTTGCCTCTCATAACCAGTACTTCGCATTTTCCAATAATAATAACAAATGTGTGGTCTGTCAGCTTCAAGCGTTCATTAGTTGTATTTTACCCGAAGCTTACAGTCGGAGATCTGGTGTGGAAGAAAAGACATCACACCACTTTTGCTTAGAAAATGGTAATGCTTTCTGTAATGCTTTTTTCTTTTGCCTGTGTTGTGATTCATCTGAAAGTAATTTAAATATACAGCTTCGTCAGAGGTACTTGTTTACCTTTTAGATTTTTTTTGCTTTTAAGGTGAAGTGTGTAATTACTGCACTGCAAGCGCTCTGCACTGAAAGAGAATCGAAACAATTATGACCATTCGCAAACAGGCTTTCTTTCTACCACTCATTTGTCATTAGTTGGACAAAGAGCTGGTTCCAGCTTTAAATTATCTCCAGTTTAATTTAATTCTCAATCGTTTTTATGAGATCAAAAATGACAACTGTTTGGATTATGGCATCTGATTTGCTGCTTGTTTTGGGTGTTGTACAGGCTGATGTGTCATTGGGAATGAGGCCAGGTAACATGGCGAGACACACGTATCCCAGAGGCATTGCCTGTGATCTGCCCCATCACAGAGAAGCAGCGGATAAAGGACAACATGACCGAGAGTGAATTTCAGGAACAAACACAACACTTGTGAAAGAGATGCGCTTTTATGTAGAACAGAATATTTATGTTTCTTTTTTATATAGGCATACAGTGGTTCCATAAAACATTTGGACAGGTCACACCTCACACACTGTTCATCCTCATTTTTGTCTTGCTCAAATACAAAAATCGAAACACTCTTAAATCAAGATACATTCATGAGAAGCAAAATTACGTTTTGTTTTCTGAAAAAAGTTTATGCTTAAAACTAGGAAAAATCTCACTTAATTTTGATAACCATTTTCTTAACATAACGAAGGAACTGCTTCTCTGTTTTGTCAGTTATTGGTTTGGTTTGCTATGATTTTAAATTTGTATAAATTATCTATTTGTATTTTTTTTTTGCTTTTCTATTTGCTAAATCTTAAATCGCCTGCTTAGTTTTTATTCCTTTTTTGTCTTCTAAATACTTTATTTATTTTGGCATACTTTATTTATTTTTTTTTTCATCTTTTCACAGTTTTGGCATACTGTGTGGCTGGGTCTTCTGTGTTGCTTAGATACTTTTTGTGGGCAAACATTGCCGTGCTTTTGTTTGGATGATTTTGTTGAGGTCAACCAACAAAACATTCTAATGATTCTAAATGTGTGTTCCAGGCTCAGTTCTACAAAGGAGCGGTTGATGAGGTTTTAGAGTAGGATTTGTGTTTTTTCTTCTCTGCATGGTTGTTTGGTTTTAGTGTTACAATAACCTTCGTGTCCTTTATCTCTTGCAGTGCATGTCACTGGTGTGCTACTAGTGTGATCAGCCCCTCTCTCTCTCTCTCTCTCTCTCTCTCTCTCTCTCTCTCTCTCTCTCTCTCTCTCTCTCTCTCTCTCTCTCTCTCTCTCTCTCTCTCTCTCTCTCTCTCTCTCTCTCTCTCTCTCTCATGGAGTGGGTTTGCATGAGTGTATGTGTGTGAGAGCGTTTCTAATTGTTATATATTGTTGTTTTTCTACTCTTTCTTTATCTTTGAAACATACTGGTGTGTTTTTTCTGATTATTATTATTATTACTTTTTTTTTTTTTTTTTTGCTTGGTAAGGTTAAGATAGTTTAGGGAGTTTTTCCCCGTGCGGCCCTTTCGGCGTCAGCATGGTGTCTGCCACGGGGGGGAACGATCTCGGTTTCCCTCCGGAATGGGTTTAGGTGTGTACCGGAGCCGACTGCTTCGATTGAGGACGTGCTGATTGTAGTCGGTGATCAGGTTGGTCACGGAAATATAAATTCAGGCTCGCGCATGAATAAAGCTGTCATGGTTTTTTTTTTTTTGAGGACTGAACAACTTGTCAATCAAATCATTGAAAATGGGCTTTGGGTGAAAGGGATGTTTGTGCCGGCAACTCCGTTGTAGGCTATGCACCGGCTACAAAAGTTATAATTTCAAACGTCCCTCCGTTTATTAAAAATGAAGAATTGTCTCGTTTTGGGAAATTAGTCAGTCCAGTTAAGATGGTAGCCTACCTTTAGGATGTAAAAATCCAGCTTTAAAACATGTAGGCTACTGTCATTCAGACGGCAAGTTCACATGCTTTTAAAGATGAGTTTTAAGGATAAAACTGTCGTTGACTCGTTTAGAGTAAATGATGGAGATAGTTTCTATGTGTTATATAAGCACTGAAAGCTTACGAGTGTGGTGATATTGGCCACAAAAGATTCTCGTGTCCGCATAAAAATAGACCAGAGGAGACTTGGGTAAGAGAAGAACAAGATGTGGAAAAAGAAGCTACAATTGAGAGTGAGGTCGATCAGAATCAAGCTACAATGGAGGGTCAGGTTGACCAAAATCGGAAACCAGAGAAAGTTTCAGAGGGCCAAGGTCTGGGTACAGGTGAAGAAAATGAGGTGAGTGCAAATTCTAGTAAATTTGCTGAGTTTTTGCAAGAAGAGCAGCCTTGTTGTAGTAGTGAAATAGCCTTAACTACTGGTGACTACTGAAGATGTGGTTTCTGGAGAGTTATCAACGAGTCAGGATGATGATGGATTAAAGGATGACGATTGTTGCTCTGATATTTCTGATTGCCCGAAAGCAGGTGATGAATTGTACACCGTGGAACAGATTAATGATTTTCTGGACGAAACAAAAGGTAAAAAAGTTAAATGTTGCTGGATGCTGATAAATTTGTTGCCTCAGTAGTGTGGGCGCGAAAATGTATAATTTTTCTGTGTTATCACAGCAGAAACGCTGTCGGTTGAAAAAACATATAGCTACGGTAAGACAAAGGAAAAGAGTAGGAAAGGAAATTAGGGGAAATCTTAAATAATTGTAATGGCTTTTTGTCTTTCTCCTTGGTTTTCCTTTCTTTTCTGTTTTTCCCCACTTCTCTGTCTCATGGAGCCTTTGCGAGTAGCCTCTTTAGAGATCGAAGAAAACAAGCTTTGCTTTCAGAATGTTTAAAACTTAAAAATATTGGAGTGACTTTCCTTCAAGAGACCCATAGTGATAAAAATAATGAAGTAGAATGGGGCTTATGGTGGGAAGGAAAGTATAGTCACGGCTCTAATGTTAGTTCGGGTGTAGCTATATGTTTTAGTCCAAGCTGTAAGGTTGATATTTTACTGAACATGAGGTAGAGCCAGGTCGTTTACTGGTTGTAAAAGCTAAATTAAATACTTACAATGTAATTTTTGTGACTATTTATGCAAATAATAAAGGATCTGAGAGAAGTGTTCTTTTTAAAGGGGTCATATAATGGTACATGCACTTTGACAAGTTGATTGTACTGAAATGTGTGTTGGCAGTGCCTGTACACAACCATCATAAAATGACATCCAGTGTTTTTTTTTTTAATCTCCTTATATGTTTTCCCCCTTCTCAAATCAAGCCGTTCGATTTTGTGACGTCACAAAATCGACGCCCCTCCCACGATTGTTGATTGACAGCAGCATTTCAATACAGACCCGCCCTCGCTCGTGAGCGAGCTGTCAATCATAGTCCGCGCGGACCGGCGCGGTCATTGTTGATACTCTGGCTGGAGCACTGTCTATGAGCAGAATGGCGTCTAAGTGATTGTGGTGTTCTGTTCTCCGGTGTAATAAGGAACACAGCATCATTTTGATGTTCCTAAATCCGAACCGCTGAAGACGCAGTGGCTGAGTTTGTTTTCGAAGGGAATATTCCCCACGATCAACGTCAATGCTTTCATGTTTGTGCGAATCATTTCACACACCAGACTGCTTTACAAACGAGGTCAGTAACGTTATAAAGCTGGTTTTGCTAAGAAGCTGCTCCTGAAAAAAGGATCGGCAACTATTAGTGTTCCTGCTGCACCTCCAGAAGAAGAAGTGAGTGTAACGTTTTATTAACCTTTATATTAATATTTATATTAATCTTTGCAAATCGCTTTCTGCACGCTTCACGATGAATGCGGCTGTTTACACTGTTTTCTATATATGACGTTCTCAATATAATTCATAATCCCACGTTTATAATGGACAACGCGTTATGATTATTGTGTTATTATTACAAACGGTGTACGCACAAAACAGAGGGGCGGGGTGAGCAAAGCTCATTATCATTTAAAGACACATGCACTTATACGGCGTGCTGAAAACAGAGCTGTTTTTGACCAGGTAAAATTTGTGTTTTCTTACAATACTAATGAGAATTTTTAATTAAAGTATATTACAAACTTTTAATTTAGACCCTAACGAATCATATTAGCTTGTACAAAAATGGCATTATATGACCCCTTTAAGAAAATTGGGGAGGTTTTAAATACATTAAAATCAAAAGATAATGGCCCTCATTTATCATTCTTGCGTAGAAACGGACGTATATGTTGGCGTAAGATTATGCTTACACTCTTCTCATCGCCTGATTTATGAAGCTGTGCGTTCCTTTGAAATCCAGGTGTACGCAATACCTGCGCTTGATAAATGCCGCGGCTGAAAACGAGCGTCATTAGAATAACACGCCCCTATATATTCAAGTCTCCGCTCCCCCCACGCCCTCATTTTACGCCATGGACACACGGAAGACGGCAAAGAAGAGAAACTTCTTTGAGAAAGAGAAAGCGAAACCAGGGAAGTGGAAAGAAACAAAATTGATTTCTAGATTTTTATTATTAATGACGCTTATTGTTATTTAGAAGAAGAATGTCGTTATTATTATTATTTGTATTATTATTATTATTTAAAAGAAGAAGAATGTCATTTTTATTATTTTGTCAGTCTGAATTATTTTTTTGGTCATTGGAAGCCTTTCATTACTAAACCCAGTCCGTGCACACCTGCCGGGCCTAACCCTGGCCTAACCATCGTTTCAAAGAATAGTACAACGGCGAGCGCGTCGAGTATAAACGCCTCGTCCGTTTGGGGAGGTGCGCGCGCAGTCTGCGGAGACTCGCGCTGCGGAGCCAGGCGAAAGTTTAAACAAGGCTTGAAACGTCAGGTAAAGCGCACAGGCTCGCAACTTAAGGAATACATATGCCTACAATTCAAATGCTTTGGTAAAGTCACACAAATTAAACATTGAAGTCCATGTTGCACAAAAATAAACACTGAAGTTTATAATTACTATGTTTTTTTTTTTTTTTTTACAGTGGGTCATAATATATCATATCTTTTAGTTTGTCAGTGCGTTTTGTGGTGTTAGGAATTGTTTTTCTGCGCATTCCCGCACTCAAAACGTGCGTACACCACCTCCTGAGCTGGCGTAGGATTTGAGCGTGCCGTACGCCAACGTCCATATTGATAAATCTCAAAGTCACCGTGGTTTTGGGTGTACGCCAGGTGTACGCTGGAAATTTGGTGTACGCACTTTTGATAAATGAGGGCCATTGTGATTATGGGAGGGGATTTTAATTGTACTTTAGATTTTAATATGGCTAGAAATAATGAAGAAACGCACCATCAGTCTTCATCTGTTTTGGCAAATATTATTAAGAAGTTTAAGTTAAATGATATATGGAGAACTGAGAACCCTTCTTTAAAACAGTATACTTGGGT
This sequence comes from Rutilus rutilus, assembly GCF_951802725.1. Classification (NCBI taxonomy): domain Eukaryota; kingdom Metazoa; phylum Chordata; class Actinopteri; order Cypriniformes; family Leuciscidae; genus Rutilus; species Rutilus rutilus. Next base: position 3,818,726 of record NC_140230.1, on the reverse strand, counting down.
GAAGGTTTCAGAAGGATCGGTTTATGCTGCAAGATTAGATGGGTTTTATATTTCAAATAACTCAAGGAATAGAGTCTGTAATGCTAATATTATCCCTAATATTATTTCAGATCGTAAAATGATTACAATAGATTGTGTATTGTCAAAACAACATAATCGGCATTTTAACAAGAAGCTGTTACAAGATGCTGTTCTTTGTGCAAATTTGAATTTATTTACCCAGCACTTCAACAGCTGAGTGGGCTTCCATTGTAAGGTTCTCATACCTTATTGAAGTACCTACAAGAGAAAAAGAAAAGAGGAAAGGAGATGATGATGGCGAGGTCACCCAGCTACCACCTAACAAGCCAGGAACACTTCAACTTTGCGTGCGTAAGTGCGTAAGCTTGCTGGTGTCCTCCCCGGCAAACAGTTCAGGGAAGTGACCCCTGTACTGGTTGCAAGGGGGTCTATGGGGATGCCAATGAGGAATGGGTGGCTTGCTGTCACTGCCAACGTTGGTATCATGAGTCCTGCGGAGAGATCAACGGACTTATGGATGACGATGACTTCATCTGTCTTGAATGTGTTCACTGAAGTTGTTAAAAGGTGGTAAAAGGATGTAGGCTTAATGAAAGTTCCATTCATTGAATGTAGAGTGAAGTTTACAATGTTACAATTTTTGCATTAGTTCCAGAAATGCATTTTTTTTAAAAAGAATCCTTCCAAGTATTAATTAATTGAAGGTCTCCGTTGTTGTATTTTGCGCTTCATAATGCACCACACATTTTCAATGCATGTATTCTGGTTTTATTTACGTTTTACACAACGTCCCAACTTCACTGGAATTGGGGTTGTATTTCTCATGTTCATTTTAACCATAAAATAGTGTCCCACTTTCCCTAACAAAGTCTCCCACTCAACCTGATTGCTTCCAGTTTGCTGAAGAGGGTGTCAGATGGTGTTTAAAGATGAACAGTTTGTTAATAAATACATAAATTGGGAAAATTTCACTATAGTGGCCTTCATTACAATCTATTTAAACAAAACACATACAATTTTAATACATTCTAACTGATTTAGGTTGTTTAAAATGCAATTTACCAAAAAGTGTCCCACTTTACCTGACTTCACCCTAGATATTATACAGTGGTGGGAAGTTGGAAAACCCCAAACTAAAGTTTTCTGCTAATAATAGACTTGCTGTTCCTCAAAAAGAATGGAAAATATGATTAAAGAACTCGAAAATGAGATTCTTGAAATTGAAAATAAAGTGTTTGAAAGACATGAAAATCAATCAACTACATTTAGAAAACTTATTACATGAAAAAGTAAAAGGAGCTATGATTAGAGCTCGGTTTTCTCATATTAGAGATATTGACAGACCAACATATTTCTTTTTTAATTTAGAACGAAAAGTGTGTCAAGAGAAACAAATGTTGTGTTTAAGAAATGATAATGGCGATTTATTTCAAGGCCCATCTGAAATGAGTAAATTTGTTGTCGATTTTTATTCTAAGTTGTATGATATGGATAGATGGACAGATTGAGATAGTAAAACTGAACTTTTTGATTCAATCCTAAAACTCACACCAGAGCATAAAGAATATTTAGATTGCATTTTAAGATTTCAAGAAGAAACCAAAGTTGTGCAAGAATTATTAATAGGAAAATCCCCTGGATTAAATGGTTTTGGGAACTGGATTAGATGGGAAATTATTGGAAAAGATTACTATGAAGTGATTTTATTTTCAATGCAAACCAGAGTTTTACCTACTAGTTGGGGAAGAGCAACCATAAAAAGGTGATCTTACTTTGCTTAAAAATTGGAGGCTTGTAGCTTTATTGACAACAGATTATACGATTTTCTCTAAGTGTATCTCTAATAGATTGAATTAATATATGGGCGTACTAATTCATACGGACCAGTCATATTGTATAAAAAACAGGTGCATTAGAGATAACTTATTTCTTATAAGAGATGTCATTGACTACTCAATGTTAAATAATATTGATTTAGGAATACTATCCCTAGATCAAGAAAAGGCTTTCGACAGAGTGGATCATTCTTATCTGTTTGATGTTTTAAGTGAATATGGCTTTGGGAATGGTTTTATTTCATGGATTAGATTACTTTATGAAAAAGTGGAATGCATGGTAAAAGTGCCTGGAGGGTTAAGCATGCCTATTAAAGTCCGAAGGGGAATAAGGCAGGGTTGCCCACTTTTGGGTCAGCTCTAGAGTTAAGTCACTGAACCATTATTGTGTAAACTAAGAACTTCATTAAACGGTTTACATATTGAAGGATAATTTAATAAACCCATGAAACTTTCTGCTTATGCTGATGACCTTACTGTGATAATTAAGGATAAAGAAGATATACAAAGTATATGAAGTTGTATTCATGCTATGAAAAGGCTTCTTCATCCAAAATAAATTGGGGAAAAAGTGAAGCTCTATGGTGCAGAACTATACGTTCTATACCAGAATTGCCTGGAAATGTTGAATGGAGTAGAGATGGTTTAAAAAAATTAGGTTGGTTTTTTTTTGGTTCAGATTTGTACAAAATGAAAAACTGGGATGGAATAATAGAAAAGATGTGTTTGCGTTTGTCCAACTGGAAATGGCTACTTCCTCGATTATCGTATAGAGGAAGAGTCTTGATAGTAAATAACCTTATTGCATCTTCACTGTGGCATAAGATGTCCGTTAGACGCTGCTTTTAATCTCATCAAAGATATTCAAAGACAATTGGTTCATTTTGTTTGGTCAGGGCAGCACTGGCTGAGAGCAGCTGTCCTGTATCTACCAATCTGTGAAGGAGGACAATGACTTATTGATATTGAATGCAGAGTTGCTGCTTTTTAGATTGCAGGCTGCTCAAAGACTTCTGTATAAAAGGCACATCAGCTGGACAGATGTAGCCCGTGGATTGTTGAGAAAAGGAGGACAGTAGGGACTTGATCGACACCTCTTTTTAATGAACCTTGATGGAGTGGATTTAACTGGTCTAACACTGTTTTATAAGACAGTGCTTAGAGTTTGGAAAGTTTTCTCAAACTCTCAAAAACAAAGGTTTCTGGGGAAAAGAAGAACTCATAATTTATAACCCTGTGCTGTCTGTAAAAAGTTTAAACTCCGTTTCAATGAGAAATGCACTTGTAAGAACAGGTGTCATGTTTTCTGAATAAGGACGGGTGGTTAGCCCCAGAACATATTGCGATAAAGATTGGTGTGAAATCCTTGCGTTTTTCTGAAAGACTGAAATTGTAACTGCTGTACCTTCTGATTTTAAATGTGCTCTGGATAAAGAATTATCTGAACAAAATGATGATGACAATGTAAAAGACTTTCCAGAATTGGAAGTAAAAGTTGGTGTGGTCTCATGGCAGGAGGAGGAGGGAAAACTGCTCACATTTAGTACTCCAGAACTAAAATCCTTTCGTGAAGTGGGCAAGAAATCTATGTATCATGTCTGTGTAAAAGTAATGCATTTTCAAGAACTGAAACAAGTACGTGAGTCAAAATGGCAAGAGATATTTGGTACAGATCTCTCACCTAAACGCAGCTGGAGAACTTTATAAGATTCCTACTGATAAAAGAACTGGTGATTTACAGTGGAGGATCATACATGGAATATTAACCACAAATAAACACAAAGCTCACTTAGTGTTACTGATACTTGCCCTTTTTTGTTCAGAAACTGAAACTATTTTTCATTTGTTTTCAGAGTGTAATTGATTAGAGCCAATTTTTCAGATGTTAAAAGAGTGGTGTGATATGTTGGGTCATGTTTTTAGCCAAGAAAGTTTTATTTATGGTCCTAAGTATCGGTATAAATCAAGGAATGTTGATTTTTTTATTATTATTATTTGTGGAAATAAATCTAAGATTGTGGGAAATGGTTCCACCAATATTGTTTTAACATATAAAGGTTTGATTTCTGCTCGTTTAGTGGTTGAATTTCCCTACTATAAACTTGTTAGAAAATTGGTAACCTTTGAGGAAGTTTGGTGTTTAAATTGAATTTTGTGCAAGATAAGTGATGGTTGTTTAGAAAAGATGTAAATTATTATTATTATTATTATTATTACACTCTAAAAAGTTTAACTATGATTTACTAATTTTTTGGGTGGAACATTTTTACACTAAAAAAAATTTAGTAATTTTTAAAGCTGTGAAATCAATGAAATATACTGTATGAATTGAGTAAATGCAAGTAAAAAAAATAAGTACATCTGAGTAACTGCATCTGGTACATTAACAAATAAAATTGAGTAGAAATAATTTAACATTTAAAAAATTTTAAAATAATATTTATGAGTAATATTAACTTTTTTTTAATTCCTCTAAACCTTTGCAAAATAGTATTCTATACAACCACCAGTATGACATTGGCCTTTATTGTTGATGAGTACAGCAATACAGCATATTTTACACTGTTTTAACGTGTATACAATATTGCCTACATTTAAACTCATTTAACAAACATTTTAGAAGTAAAAATAATACATTTAAACATTCAGGTAGCCTAATTCAAGTGTAATCAACCAGTCTGTTATCCAATTTCCACCGGATAATACATTTACAGAACCTTTAACATGACCATAAAAGTATGCACTTGATACACACTATAACAGTGTCAGAGTATGATAATGGTCTGTCACATTCAACAGTATATTAACATTAATAAATAGGTTATTGTAATTCCAGTCATTACATCACAAACATTACAAACAAGAGATTCGGGTTTGAACGTGATCAATTAATTAAATTATACACAGGTAATTATTTGCAAACAGATATAGAGTTACTGATGATTCCATAATTAAATAGAATACACAGATCATTAATATGTGTAATATTTAATGGAAATGTACTGGGTATGACTCTATAAATGAATTAATTGTGAATGCTTTTATAGTTTGCAGCTGCTTCCCCAGGCCTCTATGAGGATCAGTGGTGAGTCCATGAGCAAGGTCAGGCCTTGACAGGTCTGTGGGGCAAACCTAAATTGGAGAGGCAATTAGAGCAGACGGGGTAGAGAGGGAGCAGAGAGGAGTGATGAATTACTGTAGGCTCACAAATGGACACAAAAAATGGCCTCTGGTGTATTCCCTTGCAGGCTCACATAGCCCGATGCTTAGATATGACAGCAGGTCTTTGCAGACATTCACAGTAAAACGCTCCTCAAGGATTTAAGATAAAAACTTGCCTTCTGAGCATCATGCCAAGACTATTTTATCACATCTGTAAATAAGCAATGTATTGGCCTTAAGGACAAGGGAATCACATGACTAGGGAACAGGAACCAAACTACAAAAAAAAAAAAAAAACTTAATTATGAATATGAAACAAAACCCAAAACCAAATGTGACAGGTTGAGGGCAAGTTGCATGTAATTATGCATAATTTATAGTTATTACTACAGTAGCTACATGTAACGCATGTAACAAGGACACTGTCAAATAAAGTGTTACCTAATTTGATTACAGATTGGAAATGTGAACATGTTCAGTGAATTAATTCTGCATAAAAAATAATAATGATTAGTTAATTTTACTGAAGAAGGTTCAAAGATCAAGTTGGTAAAAATATCCAATATTCCCATCAGTAATGCAAGTTACAACAAAACTTGGAAATTACAACAAAACATAAATGAAGAGATCTTATTTTATGTATAATCACATCTGTAGCAACCATTACAATCACGGTCCACATGTTATTTGGGGCGAACACAGACAAACTGAATTGTGCATGAACTACTCATCACTACTGACAGCCTCAGTCAACATTTAATTTAATCGTAGGTTTGCTTTTCTCCATGCATTTGAACGGTGGCTAAGGCTGTTATTCTGCCTAGCATCACCTTTTGTTTTGCACAAGAAAAAAGTTATACAGGTCAACTTCAACAGCATACGAATGAGTAAAGGATGATTAACTTTTGGGAGAATGATCTATAAAAAAAAAAAAGAAAAAAAAAAAGACTGACAGTCAAAACCATTTAATCACTCCAAACTTTGGTAACATCATTCGTGTTCAGGATTTTGTGCATATATTTGTATTTTTTTATTTATTTCCGCAGTATATCCCAGATTTGACATGGCAGTAATTGGAATCATTCAGTGCATCCGAGCTCTCTTTTGAATGACTGCTATTTAGAGGCTGCTAATCCTGTTTTTCAGGCAGTGCTCAGCGCTGTGAGTAGTAGGGTATGTATGCGAGACAAATGGACCAAATTGGTTAGTCCTAATTCAGTGCTGCAATGTGTTTTGTGACCCATAGACCAGCGTACTTGTTATTATCTAACACTCACCGGTTTTTGTCAGATATGTTGTGGACAACAATTCAGAAAAGTACAATCATCTAAAAAAAAAGTATCAGTCATGATGAATTACCATTATGACTTTCAAAATTTTCATTGTTATTTTGACTCCAATAACATTTTATTTCATGCGGTTTTACACATAATAGCTCTGTATTTTTCTGACACAAACTAAATAGTTCTACACTATTTTATCTCAATAATGTTTTTTTGTTGTTGTTGTTGTTGTTTTTTTTTTTTTTAATATAACTTTTGAAGAATTAAAGTGCACTTGTTCATACTGTCAGTCCAAATTAGATGTTTGAGCATATCCATTTGCAGTGCGATCACATTTAGCATTTATGAACAGCAAAAAAAAAATCACATGAAATGCAATGTTTACAAAATTTTGAGCTACATTCATATGTGGTTTGAAATCCAATTCGCATCGGGTATCAAACTGAGCGTGTTCAACGCTCTGTCTGTCAGGTTCTGTGAGAGAGGACCCAAAGCAGAAGGAGAGGTGAACAGAACTATTTTATAAACATACTGTACACCAAGCACAGGTGGTTAGTCAGTCCCGAAACAAACTCCAACCAGCAGGGCGAGGACACGGGGGAAATTGAGAGCTCAACCCGTTTCAAACCATTCTCACTCCCTGGGCATTGAATAAATGCCACATATCCAGGACTTTTGTGAGTCACTACACATACCCCAAAAGGGCCCTTTATTGCCTCACTGCCGGTAAACCCATTGCTTTCAAAGAGAGGCATTTGCAGTCAATACACTGATGGCATTGCTGCATCATCGTGTAGCCAAATTGGTTGGTAAAAGAAAAAGTTAATTTCAAAACCTGGTTGAAAGGCACCATATTTGATTTGAGAACTGCAGCAGAGGGGAAGATTAACAGCAAATAACAACTTAAATTCCAGCTAGCCATGCTCATTATGACTATGTTTACATGTGCACCAATAATGCGATTATTTCTAATAATCAGAGTAAGGACTTAATCACAGTAAGACATTTACATGACATGAGTAGAACTCTTCACTTCAGTTTACATGCAATTTTATTATCTGATTATTCGCTAATAAGTATGGTTATACCACACTCAGATAGGGATATGCATGTTATTCATGCACAGTATGCATGTTATAGCCATTGTTTCAATCTACTCGCATTAAAATCAAATTACATTTTTATGGATGTACTGGATATTATTCGGCGCCATGATGAACATCGCAATGCAGGGTTTGCCTATGCTGCCGTAGCGTTCTTCGCGCAATTATGTCCATTCATGAAGTGAACAACGTGTAGAAGCGAGCACATGATGCGATTAAGGTGTTTACATGCCTGTTTATTGCGATTAAAATCAGCGTGTGCCACATAGTTTAATGCACATATGGTTACTACGATTATGAGTTTAATCGCATTAGTTTGATCCAAGTATTGCGTTTACATGAGGTAAGGTTTAATCACAATATTGAAAAAAAATATGGGTGCAAAACACACTCATTCACTGTGTTTATGATGGAGAGTGGCTATCCCAGTATCTCAGACCATAGGCAGAAAAACACCCGAACAGATGGCCAGTCCATCACAGGTCTAACAAACTCTCACATATTCACACTTTGACTTATACGGGCAACTTAGTTCCTCTAATTTACCCATGCTGCATGTGCACTGAGAAAACCCATGCCAACATGCAAACTCCACACAGAAAGTCTTCCTGGCTCAAACTGGACTTGACCAAAGACCTGCTTACTCTAAGGTGACAGCGCTATGGAAAATAATTGTTTTCATTAAATAATATTACTTTTTGGGTGAATTCTTCCTTTATTGTACAATTTGAGAAAGACGAGCAAGATTGTTTGCACACTTGATGACATGCATTTACATTTTAAAGGCATTCTGATAGATGGAGAATTGAACTGGTTGATGTATGGGTTTGTTATCAGGTCTATGTGTGGGGGTATGTGTTTCTCACTGGTGGCATGATTGCAGTCGTAATGGATTAAGCATCTCTCGGTGTGTTTCTCTAGATAAGACCAGCATTCTCTGACTCTTTATGGCTCACGAGGTTTCATGTTATCTACTGCAGTTTCACTCACACAGAACCGACACCAAGTGCCAGACTTGTTTCCAGTATTCCACTGCTGGGGTGTCAGTGACAGCTTCTTTAATGCAGATAAGCTGCTGTCTGAGGGAAGGAGGAAGGACTGGCCACAAAAAGAGGTGGGAGAGGGAGGTAGAAATAGCTGCAGGGGTGAGCAAGAATAGGAGGCAACATTCTTCATCAACATGGTCGGCTGGCACAAAAGCGGAGGCTTTGAAGTGTGCACATGAGTGAGGATGAGATGCAATGCTTTTCATCGTCATAGTAAACTGGTTGCTGTCGGATACAAGCGACTCTTTAATGTTGATATTGTGAGAACTACATTCTGTTACAGATTTCCTCACAATAATAATAAAAAAAAAGCTTATGGATCAGACCTGAGACAACAGATCTGATCTCATTTAACTGTATACGATGAACCCAATGACCATGTCCAAGTAACTAAACTGAGTTTATTAACAAGTCACCAGAATGTCTCCATGTATTTCAGTTTCATTTAAATGTGCCAAATTTCAACAAAGCTAAAGGTCTCTTATTTGGGACATGGTGGTGGGAAAAATTTGGGATGGTAGAAAATATATTTTAAATATTTTTTGCGTTCTCTCGCAAAACTTTTGCGTTCCCCCAAGAAACTTTGCAATCCCTCGCAAAGATATATGCGTTCTCTCGCAACACATGTTGTGAGCTCGGACAAACACTTCCTGTTTAATGTCCCGCTGGCAGTTTTTCAGACAGCTCAAATGTTAACAATGGAGCGGTTCATAGAGTTTGAACTCAAATATAAAGTCAGTGTTTAGTTCACGGAGTTCAGCAAAGTTGGCAATATCTTCACAGATTCGAACTTCCTGGATCAATAACTTGTGAGCTAAACATTGTTAAAACACAAATTACATCATTTCCAATCATAGTAACGTAGTCAACGAGCTACAACCCAATTTTCCTCAAAACGAGCTTTATAATATAAATTGGTCTCTATATGAGCAAGTGGCTGAGAGACTCAGTCTCAAGGGACCGTCTGCAAAGTGCAAAACCCGAAAAGCGTTACTATAAAAATAGTCATTAACTTCAGTGTTACACACTGTAGTGTCACCAAATTCAGTCGTCTAAATTACTGTTTGGAAATAGGTGTCATTTGTGTTTTAACAATGTTAAGCTCACGAGTTATTGATCCGGGAAGTTTGAATGCAAAAGTTTTGCGAGAGAACGCAAAAAGATTTGAAAAATATTTTTCCCAGTATGTACCTTTAGGGGCTCTGTACTTTAAAATGTTTGGGCTCAATAAGATTTAAATGTTTTTAAAGAATTTTAATTACTCAGTGTCACATGATCCTTCAGAAATCATTATAATATGCTGATTTGCTGCTATAGCGATTCTACTCAGCTCTAGCTCAAAGATATTAAAACCACTGAAATTCAAGACCTAGGCTCTAGGAGGCAGTAGTTGTGAGTCACAACAACAACAACAACACGTAAATCAGATTTAAACAACTGCACAGTTTTTTTGCACAATTTCTTATAGAATATGAAAGTGTTGACATGAAAGTTTGTGAAGTAAAAGGAAATTACAATTCAATAATAGTAAATAACCAAAATAAACCTTGGGCCCATGAAAGAAAACCAGGAAAAGAAAATTGTCTTTCCTTTAGTATCTACCCGGGTAGTATAAATGGTCAAAAGTTCTTATCTGATTCTTTTGCAGGTTCACAATGACTGAAGATCCTTGAATTCACTGAAGCGATAGAACGTAGAAAACGTCACTGGCTTGCGATATTTCTCCTCCAGAGTTTCACTGGCTCGCCATATTTGATCCAATAGCCTTGTGGCGTCGAAAACCACAGGGAACGGGAAAGAAAAAAAACAATCAGAGTTCGTGACTTGGAAGGAAAAAATTAAGAACTCTGTTTCCTCGGAGCATATCATGCATCACATAACCTTTTGAAATACAACTTAATTTAGATGAATTCAACAGAAAAACACAATATTTTGTGAAATACTCAACAGAAATAACCTTTTCCACAGGAGAATTCGAAGCAGTAATCTCATAACATGGTCTCTGTTTCTCTTGAGACTGCTCATCTGCGTACCTGTAGGCCGCATCCAAAACCACGGCCACCACTTACGTTTACCCTGTCTTGGTACTTTGGGTGGATTACACTGCTTTGTCACGTTTGAGCACGCAGAGACAGATGATTAACTCAATTGCGGGTTTATTGACAGATGAAGTAAATAGCAGTTCTGATCCAAAGTAATGAAACAACAGATGATAATGGTGAATAGTGGTAGGAGGTGATAAAGACAAAAATCCACATGACAATAGGTAAGCATTAAACAAAGACAGTACCAGCACAAAGCTGTCCTTGAAACACACGAGAGAAACATATGTAAGTCCAATGGTGGAGTCTGTTCATCAAGCATGTAAACATCGAAACCAGACGCTGATTCCCTGTTTACACCTGGTATGAAGATGTTTTGGTTGATCGGATTTGGTTGATTGGTTGTCTTCAATCCAAACAATCCAACAATCTGGTTAGCGCGCTTCTCATAATGTTTATGCATCAGGTCAGTAGGTGGAGAGTAGTATGTCTTATGCGGCTGTTCGAATGAATTCAACCATATGAGCGTCTGCACTACAAGAGCCATCTGGTCAAATGTGTTTTCGAGTAACTCAGGAAGTGGTTGAAAGTTGGACAAGCTCAAAACGTTTTAGACCTATAGTTCACACCTGTTTTCAGCTCTGTCCACCTGTGATCCGATTGACCAATAAACATCTTAATACCAGGGGGGTATTCTAGAAAGCAGGTAATGTGACAAACCCGGGTATGTTTAAGGGTAAGTAAGCGGATAACCTCAACTTTAGGTTCCAAAAATGGAGGTAACTTTCAGGGAATATAAGTGGCCATAGAAACTTATTCTCTGAACATAACCTTCTCCGGAGTCACATGTAAGTTTAGTTCAGTTTCTGTCATGTTTGTATGGTTTCTTATTAGTTAGTAATCTTCGCCCAGCTGGTCATGTTTAGTGTCCTCATTTACTTTATGAATTTATATTCCCTGTTCTGTTCAGTCCTTGTCGGTTATTGTTTCTGTTGAACATGTTTGTGAGTTTGCTACTTCATGAAAGACTGTATTTCAAATCATCTTCATCGTCGTGCACATTCTACAGCCACAGACGTGTGACAGATTAACAGACCACTCGCTAGCACTGCGTCTCCTCCTCCTCTCCTAGACCGGAATGTGTTGGGTTATTTGAGCTGGATGCTCCGACATGGAGGCCTCTCCCTCACAGCCTGCGTGCCAGAGGAAACCACCAAGGTAATCCCGGACCGAGAACTGGGTACCAACAAAGCCCCAGAGACTATGCGCACTGACCAGTCCATCCCAGAGCCAGGAGCGGACCTAGACCTGATAGATCTGTGGTCCACAGATCCAGTTCCCACCCAAGTCCCTACCCTCAAATCCTCGTCTTCTCTTGTCCAGATATTTGGATTCTCAGGTCCCGTCCACAGATCTTCTTCTGCCTATGTCCCTGCCTCTCTTCCTGGTCCCATCTCCACCACTGGTTATGGCCAGTCCCCTGGATCCGTCAGTACCACTGGTGTAGTCAAGATCCTTGGTCCTGCAACCACTGCTAGCTCCATGCGGCTCATCTACATCGCTTCAGGCTTCCCCTCCACCAGCGTGGCATGAGGTCGACTCCTCAGCTGCACCTCGGGCCTCCAGGCCCATGTCTCCACCTTGGACTGTCAACCCGTCGCCATCGCTTTTGCTCACCGCTCCCTCGTCGCCTCCGTGGCCGTCTGCCCTGAGAATCCCCTCATCCCTCCAGGTCAGCCTTCAGTGGTCGACGCCCTTCTTTCACCATGGACTTCCGGGGTTCCAGCATTGTCTACACCCTCTGGATCCTTAGCAAGTATGTGATGTGGCAGGCTGGGCCTCCCTGCACACTTTCATAAGATTTTACAATCTTCCATCCACACCTAGATCTCAAGTACTCTTGTCCTGAGTTGTGCCTGGACAGCTTCACACCAGGGCAGGCATTAGTCAGCGTGATGCAGTGAGTATTTGTTCCCATTGTGTCATCTTTCGAGTTCCCTTGGGGGGGAACGTCTCGGGTTACTACTGTAACCCTTGTTCCCTGCGAAGGTAACGTCACTTTGCCACACCTCCTAAATGCCTGAGAGCAGCTTGCTTCAGCCTATCAGAAGCTAATTCTGTTGTGTTCCAGTGTGCCTTTGTAAGCTACTGTGTACACCATCACATGCTAGCTATGTCACAACATATCACCAATCAGGATAGGTCTAGTTTAACACGTGCTTCAGACTCTCTCACACAGAGGTGTTCCCCATAGTGTCATCTTCAATGCAGCGTCTCATTCTGTTCCCAATGAACAACAGTTACAGTTGGAATCCGAGACATTTTTCTAACAGCTAGATAGTGTCAAAGCAATATTTCATAAAGCATTTATTTAGCTGTCAACGAAAATTACCATTTAATTTGACTTGTTCTTACTGACAGTTTAATGTGTTTTTAAAGCGTTTCTCTTTACACATGTATATACTTTTTTTCCATAAAGTACAATTTGTTGCACCTTGCATACAGAGTACCATTGTCATTTGTACTAATGCTTATTGAAATTCAACTCACTGTATATTGTGTGACCAGTGAAACTGGTCTAAAAGGACATATCAGAAAGGGGGTAATTTCAACGGTGGCCCCTTCACAAAGTTTAGCTTGGGGCCCCCAGAAGTGTAGAACCAGCTCTGATTATGAGGACCTAAAGTCTTTTTATTGTAGTGTGTATTCACTCTTTCAAGGAAACCAATGCACTTGACATTTGATCTTTTGAAAAGACTTTAGGAGTTTGGTCTTTTCTTTGTTTTTCCTTACTCTCGATATGTAGAATGGTTGGGTGTTGTTGGTGACAAATCTGACAATTCTTGCGGGTTTGGCAGGTTTTGATCATATGCCCATGTCCCAAACATCCAAAGCATAATCCTTTTGCCTTTATATATTCCCCCTTTTCTTTATTAGGTTTACCTTTGAATACGTCGCAAACTTCCATTGTGTGGTCTTTGCCACAAAACACGCATGGCTTTTCCACCGCATTTGAGGCAGTATGACTCACTTTCAGCTGGTCTTTCATCTTTTCTGCTACTGTAGTAACTCTGGTAGCAAAACTGCTGCCTCTGCTGGCAGACTTGATACTGGGCTTTGCACTTGCTATTACTTTAGAGATTCCTCTTCTGTCTATTGTGCTTTGTATGTCACCAAATACAGGATCCAATGCAGATGCGATCTTAATACTGTTACCAAAATGCCATTCAACTTGCTGCTTTGCTTCCTTGTATCCTCTTAAAGGATCCATGTGCATGTAACTGCGAACCAAATTTGTGGGTTGTCCAACTGTAAATTGTTCTAAATAATAGAGTCTGTCTTGCATACTCTCATTCTTGTTTTCAATACCCTGTTCAAATGCTTTAATGAGGGATCTGAACTGCAGAGGATCTCCTCCGAACACAGGAATTTCCCTCGTTGGAAGAAGGGATGATTGCTGTTGCTTTATCAACAAAGAAGTTAATTCATTTTGCTTCTTCAAAACATCTGCAAGAGCTGCATTGTTTAAAGTAGACAAGTCCCTTTTATGTTTCTGAATGATTTTTTTCATGTTTTTGATGTTTCTTAACAGTTGGAGTAGATGTACCCCTTTTGGCTTTTTTATCTTGACTTGTTTGAACCTTCGGTGTTCTTGCAGGTGCAATATATTCAGTTGATGGATAAGTACTGCTTGTGTCAGACTTTGTACTTCCTTTTGCGCTTTTCAAGCTAATTTTTTCAAGGAGTGATTCGGATTTTAGGAAAACATTTACCTTTGCATCTGCTGCAGCCATTTCAGATTCCAAAGCAAGCTTTTCCTTTTTTGCTTGTAATTTAGCCTCCTCTAAATCTAAAATATGCTTTTGCTCCAAAGATTGGGCTTTAGCTTTTAGTGTAGCATGTTTCGCTTCAGCTTGCAGAAAAGCAGCAGCGTTTTGCTTTTAGAAGAAACTCTAGATGATTTTTGGGATGTACTTTTAGAGGATTTATCAGTGGCCTGAGATACACTTTCATTAGGCCCAACAGCACCTTCCAAGACATCCTCAATTGTACCTTTTGGATCTTCAGCCATGTTTCAATCCCATTAAAAAATTTCGGCTCATACCAGTCTACATGGTCAGCCTCCCTTTCATCATCATTCAACAAACTTTGCTTAGACACTTGCAATTCCATAAAATCCGCCAACACGGTGTTAAAGGTTTCCGCATGTTTAGACAACAGTTTCTTTATTTTCGCCAGCTTCAATCGCGGCAATTTATTTTGTTTCGTTTTCTCGTCAAAACTCTAAGCTATCCTCTGCGAGACGCGAGCAACTTAAACAATTCCTTCTCTTCCATAGTCGCTTTTTCAGCAAAATCATCCATTATCCATCAAGCATAAACTTAATTTCATCAAATCATGCTTGTGCAATGATTCAACAATACTCCATTGCATACACATTGTCAGTCAGCACTCCGTTTCCAAGATAGATAAGCGCAGAGGCTACCAGCAGAGGTATGAAGTAAGTACAGAAAGTAAGTATAGTTAGTCATACAAGGGGAAGGGGAAAGAAGAAAATTCCTATAGGGACAAATTGGAGTTTAGTGAAATAGCTGGGTGACCAAACTCCATTTGGCATATAACTTGTGGTGCAGAATTTGTGAATGATCCATTAAATGGTGTTGCTGCAAAATCCTGCTCCATTAAAACAGTCATATCTCATTTAAAAGATAAATCAGAACAGTTACATGATGACAACTTGGAATATGTGTACATTTTGAATAAATTGTGACACTAGTTGTATCTGCCTGTTATATTTGTAATATATCTTTTATTTTGATAAATGGTTAGGTATATGGCTATGGTTCATGTTATGAGCTAAAACATTTCTAAATACTGTAATGTAAATAAAATTAGTCTGGCTGTTTAAATCATACCACAAAATATATCATAATGATCTCTCTGTATTACGTCTCTTTATTGACACAATTTCTCATTGAAAGCAATGGAGTTCCTAGGTTTTCGATATAGTGATGTTTAGGGGTACCTTTAGCATCTATAGTAACACTAAAGGTGCTGGACCTTGCTTCAGTTTTTGATGCCTTGGGGGTGCGATTGGGTTGCATATCTAGAGACTAGAAAGTCAGAGACTTTATTTTTAAATCAAAATCTTTTGTATCGATAATTCCACTAATGACATGTTCAAGATATATATGTTTGGTCTTGGCACAGGTGTTTCACCTAGCCAAATACTCATTACACTAAAATGGACACTCATAAAGACTGTCTTTATGGAGACTGAGGGGCACAGGAAGAGACTGTCCGCAGACAGAGCCCTGTGTGTATAGATGCTCTGTCTTCACACTGCAGGCTACCTTTCATTACCTGCTAGAGGGATGAGAGACTGCCTCCTACATTGTGCTTAATAGTTTTCATGGAGAATGAAAATAGCCTCCAGGCTCCCAAAGCATATTGCAGTCTGAACCCTAACCTTTCCGTTGCCATGGCAACTTCTGCAAGTGTTTGTGCTGCCCAATTATCTCTCATATTTGGAGGAGGGCTCTGGGATACCTGCTGGCTCTGACCTATTAGAGTTTTGTGTCAGCGACAGAACCGTTAAAATGATATCTGGACTGTGTGTTTTTTATTTAGCAGACATGACAGAACACTGAATTCTGTACTAAAGGAGTGTAAAGTGCCCTTTTGGAAAGGTAAGAGAGATGATGGGTACAAAAATAAGTGGGCACAATAAGCCACTGTGTATGGGGATTTCACAGCGTGACCTTGTGAGATTATAAGAATACTCCCAGAGCGGAGTGAGAGACTGATATGTGAGGTGTGAAAAGTAGACAGACACAAACCCATTGAGAAGAAAGCGTGTGGGAGAAATCAGTCCTCTGTTCACCACTAACAAGCTACTAGATCAAAAGATTTGTGCTTGAGGATTTGGTTTTCCCTCCATTACACTGTCCTTCCTTCTACCTTTTCATCTTTCTTTTGACAGACAACTCCATGAGAATCAATGGAGTGTGATTTGCAGGCTTCACACATGTAGATATCTCAGGATGTTGATGAGGAAAAGCTTCAGAGTGAATGAAAGCAAAACGTCTCGGGTTACTTGACTGTTACCCTGTTCCCTGAAAAAGCGGAAAAACGATTCTGCGCTTGATTCAGCACTATGGGAGCGGTTTTTGTGTGACCATCTGTGAAATATGTGTGTAACACATCACTGGAATTGACTTTGAACTTTTATAGCTTCGGACAGTGACGTAATCGGAATACACGCTCGTCAGAGGCTATAATTAGATGTGCCACAGGTGCGTTGACAGGTATAATTTTGTCTGAAGAGCAGTCCTGGGACATCCTCAGTGCGGCAATGAAGCACAGCATCTCGTTCCCGCTTTTTCAAGGAACAGGGTTACAGTCAAGTAACCCAAGACGTTCACTTTCAAAAGCTACATTTAATGCTGCGCTTGATTCAGAGCTATGGGAACGATAATACCCACGCCGCCACACTGGAGGTGTCTGGACCCCTCACGGTTGTGTAGTGTGTGCTCACAAGAACGCGAAAGGTCTCAGACATGAGCTTGTGATGTCGACTCAAGGACGTGTGAGCCCGGAGTGGCATGAACATCCAAACTGTAAAATCATATGAATGTGTGCGGTGAGGACAAGTCTGCTGCATCACAAACATATGCTGCAGAGGAGCACCCTGCCACCAAGGCTCGGGAAGAAGCGAGTATTCAGGATGAGGATGCAAAATTGCAAAATTGCTTTCACCATTCCTGGGGCAAAGTCTAAGCAGAAGACAGATCCTGCAAATCTCCAATTCTTTTTAAAGAAGTTACAGCCATAATGAAAACCATCTTTAGAGTCAGAAGCTTGTCAGGCGTTGACTCTAGAGGTGTAAAGGGGGTCTCAACCAGACCCTCAAGGACTTTAGCTAAGTCCCATGAAGGGAACTTGGATCTAACGGGAGGCCTCAGTCGTCTGGCTCTACGAAAAAAGAAGTGGGCGAGCAGAAGATGCTTCCCGAGTGGCACCCCGTCAATCAAGGCGTGGCAAGCCGATAAAGTAACCACATAAATCCTGAGAGTGGTGGGGCATTTGTCTGTTGATAATTTTTCCTGCAGGAAGTCAAGAACTGAAGCAATCTGGCAGTTAACTGGATCTGCATTACTGGAGGTACACCACCTTTCAAAGACACCCCATTTATTGGCAAAACTTCCTCTAGAGGAGGGAGCCCTTGCACTGTCAATGGTCTCTATAACTTCAGGTGAAACAGGTTCCACAGCTCGGGCCGGGGATGAAATATTGGCCCCTGCACTTGTGAAGGAAGGTCCCTCTCCTTTCCAGTATCACCCAGGGCAAAACATCGAGGAGAGATATTATCTCTGAGAACCAAACTCTGTACGGCCAACGCAGCTCTAGCAGTAAGAGGCATTACTGCTAGCTTAAGTGTGGTTTTCAGCATTTTTCAGCCCATTTCAAACCCACATGGGCCCCACACACAAATGACAACTGGGTTAAAGATGGGACCGAGATGGGTCTTGTCCATTTTGCCCACTTGGGTCCTACCTCGTACCAAGTGCAATCCTACATGAAATCCACCTGGGTAATTAACATGGGGCCATTATGTATCCCACGGACAATCCCATACAGAGCCCATTTTTCAGCCCATTTCAAACCCACATGGGCCCCACATGCAAATGTCAACTGGGTTAAAGCTGGGACAGAGATGGGTCTTGTGCATGTTGCCCACCTGGGTCCCACCTAGTACCAAGTGCAATCCTATATGAAATTCATCTGGGCAATTAACATGGGGCCATTATGTAACCCGCGGACAATACCACATGGGGCCCATTTTTCAGCACATTTCATACCCATATGGGCCCCACATACAAATGTTGGCTGGGAAGGGTTGTCCCTATTCTCTTAATGAGTAACACTATAGTAATGATAATATTTTAATATTTAAGTTAATAGGTGTCTCTCATATTGTTCCACTGCAACATTAAAATAGTGTAGATTAGAGTACAATGTTTTATAATAATAATTTATTATATTTAGTGTCCATTTTATTGTTGTCCAAGTTATTTCACGTTTAAACTTTTTTTTTTTTTTTTTAAGTAATGCAATAGTTACTTTCCCTGGTAATTAGTTACTTTTGTAATGATGTAACTCAGTTACTTTTTTTTGTGAGAGAAGTAACTATTAACCATAACTAATTACTTTTTTAAAGTAACTTACCCAACACTGCTGTTCACACAAAAAGTGTTCCCAGAGCACTGAATCAAGTGCAACATTAAGTGTAGCTTTTGAAACAAACACGGTATTGCTGCCACTTGTGTTTGCCATTGTGACATCTCTATTCTAGCAGCTCACAACTTCATGCATTGAAACTCCTTCAGTGATTATGAGTCTTACAGCGAAGTGGTGTGTGAAAATGACGCAATGGATGAAAATGTTCAAATGAGCATTTATTAATTCTACAGGATTTGGATGCATTTGTAGACAAGATTGAAGGCATTCTATTGATATTCTTCAAACATTGTGGTTAAAGTTTGCTTATAAAAGTATAAAACTGCAATTAATTCAGCTAAAACAACTTAACGTATTGGTGCCATTTGCTCAGTGTGAACAGATGCTCATATATCAGGGTACAGATTTGCTTTAAAACTTCAAAAATGTACACTTTAAGATTGGACATTCTACATATCTGCCACCACATAAAAGATTTTAAAAATAAATTACTAGAGTGCATCTGTTGTCTTAAAAAAAGTAAAATTTTCAATAATATCATTTATTCTGAAAGTACAGGTGTCTGTTAACTAAACTAATGTATGTGGCACCAAGGATTCTGCACCTTTCATCGATAAAACATTTTCTTTTCTTAGCTGTTCCCATGACTACCCTTAAGAAAAATAAGTTTATTCGCGTGTGCTGTCAGCATACTTCCTTTAAACTAAAAATAAGAAAGTATACTTTCCGTCTACTTGTTATGTACTTCTCATAAATATACTTTATGTACTTCTATGTACTTCTCAGGAGTATACTTAAAATTGCACTTATAATTGACATATTTGGCTTATACTTGTACTCAATCTTTTGACTGAGATATACTTAAAAGTATAATGTGTGTTAGTTAAGTGTACTTGGCTTGTGTTTACTCTTTTGATTGGGTAGCCTATTAAATATTTTACATATACTTTTACATACTGTCTTATAAACTTACATTGTTTGAAAATATTGAATTATAAAGAAAACAGATATGTTCCTGATTCTGAGAATCTGATTTATCTCTGGATCAAAACACAGGTGAAGAAGCAGAAACAGGTGATAGAAGATTGTTTACGCAAATGTAAAACAACGTGACCATCAAACATTAAACAACATATTTTGCGATTTTCTCAGATTTTAATGTTGATAAAAAAGAATGCATGAAGCTAGAATAAAATCTTTTTAAAATTGAAAGAGTTCAAGGACAGTTAAAGGTATATTTCAAGTATAAAAATGAATACCTAAATAAGAACATAGTAGTAGTATACTTAAAGTGTAAAAATAATATATAAAAACTAGCAAACTGTTAGTATGATTTATGTTCACTTAAAGTGTATACTTCAAAGTGTACTTTCATAAACAAACAAAAAAATGACTAGTAAACTATCAGAATACCTATAAGTTCACTTGTAGTATAGTTGCATTAAAAAAAAAAAAAAACAAGTTGTAAACTATTTACTCAGTTTACTACCGTTACACTTAAAGTATACTTAAAAGTATACTTTTATATACTAAAGAGTGGGACAATTTAGTCCAAATTGTATCGAAACAGTACACTTACAAGTATAAGTCTAGTACATTTATATAAGTAGGCTTGCTACATAAAGTATACTTGAACTTTACTAAAGTATACTTAATAAAATGAACTTGAAGTATACTTATTTTTCGTAAGGGTAAGAAGTTCTTCACAGTGTGTAAAAAAAAGGCTTGGCTATATAACAATCACACTGCTGGACTCCTAGAACAGGAAGGAGCAACACTCCTCTAGCAGAAGGTCAAGACAAGCTGTACAGAAAACATATCAAACTCATACACTCGCTTTCTTTCCCTTATCTGGCAAACTTCACTGTGGCCTCTCTACACCCTGCCTACACTAAGACCTACAGCCCTCTGGCTTCTTATACATCATTAATGGACTCAAATTCTTAGTATTCAAAGCTTAATGCTGCAGTGGTAGGATCCCAGTTAGAGCCATCACTCCACCCTGAAACATGCCCAGCTCATTAAAGTATTGTTCAGGGCTACTATTCATAAAGGCCCCCTTGAACAAAATGAAAAACCCAATTAAATCTACGATGAAAGGTCTATTCACACCAAGACAAAAAAAAAGAAAGAAAAAAAAAGCACAAGGTATCTTGGAGGCAACATACAACCCATCTAACAATTACAGGTATAACTCATTTTAATGCAGTTATTTAATAATGTGTGATGCATAAATATGGTGGTGCAGTATAATAGCAATAATATAGAGGTTTACTGAAATATTAGTAATTATTATTATTATTAATTATTATATATATTTTTTTTTTACAGAAATAAGGAGTTGCGGTATATTAAAACAATTAAATAAAATAATAATATATAATTTGAATAATTATAATTCTATAATTCTAGAAGTTGCAATACCTTAATGTTCTTCAGAGTTTGCACTTTTTTTTTCTTTTTTTTTTTTACCAATGAATTTTACATCTTAACTTGTTAGTTATTTTTAAAATTACTTTTTACTCCCAAAAATCTTTTTTTTTTTCAATTTAATTTTTATGATGCAATATTTTAGAGATTTAAATAACTAGGCGAAAAATCATAAAACAATTAAATAACTTTTGAGATTTTATTAATTTTATCATGGTTTTCCAAAACGGCTCAGCTCAA